>NC_086446.1:554252019-554384519 GCF_028390025.1 Pseudophryne corroboree | reverse complement strand
CTGAGCCGCACCGGACCGTCAGCCACTGTACAGGGGGAAATAGGAGTCCGGAGGAGGTGCTGCCACTGCCGATGAGCCACGCCGGACAGCCAGCTGCTATACAGGGGGGAAATGGGTGTCCGGAGGAGGTGCTGCTGCTGGGAATAGGGAGGCTGATTCAGGCACCGCCATGCCGCAGTGAAAGGGAAGGAGGTAGGAGGTGTCCACATAGCCCGCTGTCTCTACCTCCTAATCCTCCCCCATTTCCACACCCATCAAAACATGTCCCCGCTCCCCGTCTCACCTCCTCAATCTGACTTTTTTTAAAGTCGGATTGAGATTGTTGGAAACAGGGCGAAAACCTGTCGGATTTGGCCACGCTTCCATCAAAAGCATGTGGATCCGTGGCTGTTTCGCCGATCCATGTGTTTTCCTGACTTGTCGGAAAAAAAACAGGCTCTAATGAATAGGTCGGAACCCCTTCTGACCTAAATCTGTCGGAAGCTGCCATCTTTTTGACAAGATGGCAGCTTTCGACACTTATTGAATATACCCCTTAATGGGGGCGCAGTCTGATGAGGGGATGGGGTCTGTTGAGCAGGTGGATCCCTTCTCATAGGGCCTGATTGTATGCAATTGTGGCCTTCTTTGCATCTTTTGCTGCAGACAAGGGGCAGTTTGGGAACTAAATATGGCCATGTCAATTTTTTTTAGAAGTGGCCTGGCCTGGGCAGCACAAGAAGTATAACATGATGTGTAGCCATGGCAGCATCACTAGATGGCAGAGTTGCTGTACTGCAGATATGGAATAAGTGGGCTGCTTCTCATGGGGGTAGGGGCCACATGACAACACACAATACTGGTCCCACAGGCACATTGGCCTACCAGGAATCTTCCTGGTGAGCTCTATGGCCAATACCACCCCTGTACATATGTTATGTATTAGTCTGAATCCTATGACAACATCACCCATATTTTCAATTTATCAGTTTCTTGAGTTACTGTGGAACTCTGGTGCCTGCACCCAGATATGTATTTTCCTAAGTCTTAGATATTTGTATTGTGATGTGTCTTACATTGTCATTGCACTTTTATTCTCTGGTTGCATTACTGCTAGCAGTACTAATAAAATTATCGTAACTCCTCCCACTGTGTGATGTCATATTGATAGGCAGGGAAAAAAATTATATATAAAATTAACTATAAGGATCATATTAACTCAGTGGGAACTACAGTTTGCATTATGGCACCTAAAAACTGACATTCAGAATTCCTGACATTTATTTCCTGTGAAGAAACATTTCTGCTTATTTATTAAATATCATTGTCTCACATTACTCTCGTGCTTTTCTTTTCTTGCCAGAGCCAATTTATTGTTCAATGAATTTTGCTTAGAAACATCATTGTACAAGAAATAAAAGCAAAGAAAATGCAATTTAGCCACGGGAGTGCTAGTTGAATTATAGAGTCAGGGTAAATTGATGGCTTCAGCTCCTATCAGTGACAGAGGAAATGAATAATGTTCACTGATTTTATGGTAAATGTATTTGGCCTGAGTATAATATAGGAGTGATTATAAATGACAAGAAATGAAAGTACCCAAAAGAAATGTCTGAGTTTAATAAATTGCCATGAAAAGTAACCAAGATCTGGCACTAAAGTGGCACAGAAGCCAGAAAATATACAATTTATAAAACGGTGCATGAAAAGATATATTTCATATGGCTGACTTTTGGTAAGTAAAAAAATGTTGTAGTTTGAAGAATACAGTACGTTAACCTCCTTATTTTAATAACAGAAAATAATTAACACCTTACGTAAAGTTTGTTAAGACCAAAACAAAACCATTTCCTATTGAGTGCTACATAAATACAGTTATGGACCCTTAACCCAGTAACTGTCTGAGGTTTTTATGTGTTCGTATGGTCTGCTAAATACTGTACTCTCAGTTTATACAACTGTACAGGCACTATTACTCTATCTTTTATAATTGCCATTATCACTCCGCCAGTTACTTAGCATTAAACAAAACTGTTATCATTATTGCCTAATCAGGAGTTAGGAACTAATATAGTAATAGATAGGTAATTTTAATAAACAATAAAATCACTGGGTGTCTATGAACAAGGGATACGGTATACAAGTAGACCATCCTCAACAGTACCTAATCCTGCAGTTTTCTGCCACCCTAATACTTATGTCAGTGTTTATTTACCCTGTACTTGTCCTATATTGTCTTCAACTGTAAGTCACTATTGTCCTGTTTTGATTTTTCATTTATGTACTCTGTAATTAGGTGCTGTGAATCCCTTGTGGCACAATATAAATAAAGGTTGTTAATAATAATAATAATAATAATAATAATAATAATAATAATGTATATTAACAGATGTTTATTCGTTGGCAAGTCATCAGTCATATTCTCTGTAAAGCACTGTGGAATATGCATGTGCTATATAAATATATATTTAATTAATAAATAAATAATAAATATTAAAACAATAGCACTCCCTTTTAAAGGAAAAAAGCAACTCTCTATGACACTTCCACTGTAGGTCCAAAACAAAACACAGGTTGAGTATCCCTTATCCAAAATGCTCTGGACCAGAGGTATTTTGGATATCGGATTTTTCCGTATTTTGGAATAATTACATACCATAATGAGATATCATGGTGATGGGACCTAAATCTAAGCACAGAATGCATTTATGTTACATATACACCTTATACACACAGCCTGAAGGTCATTTTAGCCAATATTTTTTATAACTTTGTGCATTAAACAAAGTGTGTGTACATTAACACAATTCATTTATGTTTCATATACACCTTATACACACAGCCTGAAGGTCATTTAATACAATATTTTTAATAACTTTGTGTATTAAACAAAGTTTGGTAACATTGAGCCATCAAAAAACAAAGGTTTCACTATTTCACTCTCATTTAAAAAAGTCCGTATTTCGGAATATTCCGTATTTCGGAATATTTGGATATGGGATACTCAACCTGTATAATGATAAGAAAGTGCTAATGTATTAATGAATTTCAATGAATCAATAATATAATGTGATATCATATTAGTAACAACAAATAAAACAATAATGAAAAAGCAATAAAATAGAAATAAATGGAAATAGAAAAAAAAAGATAAAAAAGCAAATCTACAGAGCAAAATGAAATAAACATAGAAAGAAAATGGGGTCAGTTTATACAACTGTATATGCGCTATTACCCTATCTTTTATAATCGCCATTATCACTCCCCCAGTTACTTAGCATTAAACAAAACTGTTATCATTATTGCCTAATCAGGAGGTAGGAACTAATATAGTAATAGACAGGTAATTTTAATAAACAATAAAATCACTGGGTGTATATGAACAAATGATGCGGTATACAAGTAGACCATCTCCGACAGCACCTAATCCTGCAGTTTTCTGCCGTCCTGATACTTATGTCAGTGTTTATTTAACCTGTACTTTTCCTATATTGTCTTCAACTATAAGTCACTATTGTCCTGTTTTGATTTTTCATTTATGTACTCTGTAATTAGATGCTGTGAATCCCTTGTGGCACAATATAAATAAAGGCTAATAATAATAATAATAATAATAATAATAATAATGTATATTAACAGATGTTTATTCGTTGGCAAGTCATCAGTCATATTCTCTGTAAAGCACTGTGGAATATGCATGTGCTATATAAATATATATTTAATTAATAAATAAATAATAAATATTACAACAATAGCACTCCCTTTTAAAGGAAAAAAGCAACTCTCTATGACACTTCCACTGTAGGTCCAAAACAAAATTTAATGATAAGAAAGTGCTAATGTATTGATGAATTTCAATGAATCAATAATGTAATGTGGTATCATATTAGTAACAACAAATATAACAATAATGAAAAGCAATAAAATAGAAATAAATGGAAATAGAAAAAAAAAAGATAAAAAAGCGAATCTACAGAGCAAAAATGAAATAAACATAGAAAGAAAATGGGGTCAGTTTATACAACTGTACAGTCACTATTACCCTATCTTTTATAATTGCCATTATCACTCCCCCAGTTACTTAGCATTAAACAAAACTGTTATCATCATTGCCTAATCAGGAGGTAGGAACTAATATAGTAATAGACAGGTAATTTTAATAAACAATAAAACCACTGGGTGTCTATGAACAAATGATGCAGTATACAAGTAGACCATCCTCGACGGCACCTAATCCTGCAGTTTTCTGCCGCCCTGATACTTATGTCAGTGTTTATTTACCCTGTACTTTTCCTATATTGTCTTCAACTATAAGTCACTATTGTCCTGTTTTGATTTTTCATTTATGTACTCTGTAATTAGGTGCTGTGAATCCCTTGTGGCACAATATAAATAAAGGCTAATAATAATAATAATAATAATAATAATAATGTATTAACATATTTTTTAGTGATGAGTGGGTTCGGTTCCTCAGAATCCGAACCCCCCCGAACTTCAACCATTTTACACGGTTCCGAGGCAGACTCGGATCCACCCGCCTTGCTCGGTTAACCCGAGCGCGCCCGAACGTCATCATCCCGCTGTGGGATTCTCGCGAGATTTGTATTCTATATAAGGAGCCGCGCTTCGCCACCATTTTCACTTGTGCATTGGAGATGATATGGAGAGGACGTGCAGTGTTCTCTCAGTTGTGTTCAGTGTGCTGCAAATATCTGTGCTCAGTGTGCTGCAAATATCTGTGCTCAGTGTGCTTGCAAATATCTGTGCTCAGTGTGCTGAAAATATCTACGTTCTCTGCCTGAAAAACACTCCATATCTGTGCTCAGTGTGCTGCAAATATCTGTGCTCAGTGTGCTTTATTGTGGGGACTGGGGACCACCAGTATTATATAGTAGGAGGACAGTGCAGAGTTTTGCTGACCAGTGACCACCAGTATTATACGTTCTCTGCCTGAAAAATGCTCCATATCTGTGCTGCATTGTAGTATATAGTAGGAGGACAGTGCAGAATTTTGCTGTGACCACCAGTATATATATAGCAGTACGGTACAGTAGTCCACTGCTCTACCTCTGTGTCATCAAGTATACTATGCATCCATACCTGTAGTGCATTTTAGTTGTGCGCAGTATATATAGTAGGAGGACAGTGCATAATTTTGCTGACCACCAGTATATAATATATAGCAGTACGGTACAGTAGTCCACTGCTCTACCTACCTCTGTGTCGTCAAGTATACTATCCATCCATACCTGTGGTGCATTTAAGTTGTGCGCAGTATATATAGTAGGAGGACAGTGCATACTTTTGCTGACCACCAGTATATAATATATAGCAGTACGGTACAGTAGTCCACTGCTCTACCTACCTCTGTGTCATCAAGTATACTATCCATCCATACCTGTGGTGCATTTAAGTTGTGCACAGTATATATAGTAGGAGGACAGTGCATAATTTTGCTGACCACCAGTATATAATATATAGCAGTACAGTACAGTAGGCCACTGCTCTACCTACCTCTGTGTCATCAAGTATACTATCCATCCATACCTGTGGTGCATTTAAGTTGTGCACAGTATATATAGTAGGAGGACAGTGCATAATTTTGCTGACAACCAGTATATAATATATAGCAGTACGGTACAGTAGTCCTCTGCTCTACCTACCTCTATGTTGTCAAGTATACTATCCATCCATACCTGTGGTGCATTTTAGTTGTGCGCAGTATATATAGTAGGAGGACAGTGCATAATTTTGCTGACCACCAGTATATAATATATAGCAGTACGGTACAGTAGGCCATTGCTATAGATATATATTACTGGCATATAATTTCTTTCATTTTTCTTTGCATCATGTGCCGTTTGGGGACTATTTTTTAAATCTGCCATCCTGTCTGACACTGCAGTGCCACTACTAGATTGGCCAGGTGTTTGTGTCGGCCACTTGGGTCGCTTAGCTTAGCCATCCAGCAAATTTGGTGCACCTCTTTTTTTCTTTGCATCATGTGCTGTTTGGGGACTATTTTTTGAAGTGCCACCCTGTCTGACACTGCAGTGCCACTCCTAGATGGGCCAGGTGTTTGTGTCGGCCACTTCGGTCACTTAGCTTAGTCATCCAAAGACCTTGGTGCAAATTTTAGAACTAAAAATAATATTGTGAGGTGTGACATGTTCAGAATAGACTGGAAATGAGTGGAAATTATTGTTATTGAGGTTAATAATACTATGGGATCAAAATGACCCCCAAATTCTATGATTTAAGCTGTTTTTGAGGGGTTTTTGTAAAAAAAACACCCGAATCCAAAACACACCCGAATCCGACAAAAAAAGTTTTCAGGGAGGTTTTGCCAAAACGCGTCCGAATCCAAAACACGGCCTTGGAACCGAATCCAAAACCAAAACACAAAACCCGAAAAATGTCCGGTGCACATCACTAATATTTTTATTCATTAGGAAGTCATCAGTCATATTCTCTGTAAAGCACTGTGGAATATTCATGTGCTATATAAATATATATTAATTAACTAATTAATAAATAATAAATATTAAAACAGTAGCACTCCCTATTAAAGGAAAAAAGCAACTCTCTATGACACTTCTACTGCAGGTCCAAAACAAAATATAATGATAAGAAAGTGCTAATGTATTAATGAATTTCAATGAATCAATAATATAACGTGGTATAATATTAGTAACAACAAATAAAACAATAATGAAAAAGCAATAAAATAGAAATAAATAGGAATCGAAAAAAAGATAAAAGTGAATCTACAGAGCAAAAATTAAATGAAATAAACATAAAAGGAAAATGGGATCAGCAATAAGTTTATGCAATCTGTTTGTTTTTTTTAAGAAATAAGAAAGTACATTCCAAAGCATGAACAAAAAGATAAACAGCTTGACAATAAAAAAGAGGTACATGCCACATTGTGAGTAGCCAAGAAGAAAAAAAAAAGGATAAATCTGTACATGGAATGAAGCAAGGCACAACAAAAGTACAAACCCATTATGTGATTAGCGGAGCCAAAGGCATACATATTGTCATATAAAATCAAAGTACTTCAATTAGGAAGAGAAAGGTGAAATAGAGAAAGGTCGGGAAAAAAGGTATCAAAGGAAAAGACAGAGAAAAGAAGAAAGAGAGTAGTGACGTAGACCATGGAAGTCACTATATGAGAAACCATCAAAAATTTCTTAGGATATAGTCACCGAACCCATATCTATCATCGAGGAAATGTAGTCTTTATAAGTTGACGAAGATTTATAGTCCAACCAGGGAAGCCATATGGCAATAAAATCAGCTTATTTCTAGAGGCCAAGAGGATATCATCCATATTCATATAGAAATCAATTCTAGTGAACATAGTCTCTGGGTAGAAGGGTTAGTAGACCTCCAAAGGGTGGGTATAACTTCACGGGCGGCATTACTCAGGTGGCAAAGAAAGGACAGTTTATAACTTGACATTGATAGTGGGGAGTGGGTCAACAGCCAAAAGGCTGGTGTAGTAGGAACAGGGTCCTTAATTATATCCTGGGAAGCAACTATGACAGAGTCCCAGAAGGGTCAGAGTAAGGGGCAGTCTCACCAAATCTACAACAGAGTACCAATAGCCTTTTGACATCTCCAACATTTATCAGACACAGTGGGGCACATGGTATGTAAAAGAGTGGAGTGTCTATACCATCGCGTTAAAATTTTGTATTGAGTTTCCCACACCTGTATACGAATAGATCTACTATGAGCTTTAAGGAATATTGCTTCCCAGTCTTTGTCCGAGATGGAAATACCCACATATTTTTCCCAAGCTGAGACAAATAAGGTAGGTGTCTGTGAGGTGGAGAACTGTAATAGCTTATACAAGGTGGAAATTGTGTGGGTTGGGCAGTTTGGAGCAACTCAAATGGTGTCAATCCTCTAGAAACATGGGAGGCCCTGTCACTCGAGTTCAAAAGTGTCTGACCTGAAGGTATTTCCAAAAATCAGAATGTAGAATATTCCATCACCGATAAGTGTAAAACCTCTGAGAATAGGATGTTTATAAGTATATTAGTAGTAGGTGCTTAGTTAAGCTGTGCAGGGTAGTTAAAAAAAACAACTGAACATATTTTCACCCAACTGTATGTGTTGCCATCTCCTCCTCTGTACTCTACTTGCCGTCATTTATACTGTTGTTAATGAAATCAGATATTTGAAGTATATACTAATATCCAGTAATCTATTGATTACTGACAGACATTAATTGTATTGGTTATTAAAATGACATGTAATTGTGAATTCTCATCCTTATTCCTACAATTATTTGTTTTTAAAGAAAACCGTAATAAACATTCAGAAGTTATGAACTAATATATGACCATGATACCTCCAAAAAATAAGTTATTTTAATAACAATGAAATCGCTGAGTCACAGTAAACAAAATTGGCTTCTGTTTATTAGTATATACTTTGGAGAGCTAGTTCTTGTCATCTATCTTTCATTGTTCATGCAGAGATGTTCAGGTGTCCAAATGATCAGTCAACTATGATAAAGTGCATACAGTAGCACCGCAGATGATAGAATACTGAGCATTCCTTTGTAGTCACAAAATATAATAATTGTGGTCTCTCCAAGGGCAGACATGTCTTTTACTGGGAAAATACATCAAAACAATATGCCTTATAGTCCATGTTTTAGGAGACCTTTGTACATATTGTAACCAATACAACCAAGCCAGTCACATGACATGATATCAATAGATACAAGTCCAATGAAGAAACATGAAAATAACATCTCTTCCCAAGGGATCCATATAAAATATTTATGTTTCCACAGTATATGTGTTGAAATCATATTCTGTTTAATGACCGACATGTTCAAAAAACAAGCTATACGTCTTATATAATTTCTTGCTAGAATACACGACTATAAAAGAGCTTTAAAACAAAACTGGTTATAGTTTATAAGAAACTGTCTTTTTTTTAAGGAACAATCCACCTTAATAGACTTCACCCAGACAGCAAAATACATGAACAGTATGTAAGTGTAATTTTTCTTTTTCTGTTCAATTCTTAACTTATTCTTGTTTTATTTGATTTAATGAAAACTGTTTTGCATTTACATTTCCCATATTCTAATCTGTTATGACCATTTTTATTAAATAAGCAATGAGACTTTTGTCATAATAAATTACATTTAATAATGTTCTGCATTTGTGTTTAAATAAAAATGAATTTGCCAAATAAGTTTGCCTTATAGTAACACTGATTAAATTAGGTTGTGACTCTAGCTTGAAGTAAGTCAGAGAGTACATAAAGACTACTGTACCTAAGAATCAGCTCTTGAACCAAATCTTAGTGATGGCAGAAGTTTAGTTTTACAATGAGTCCAGCCTCATCTTTGCTGCTAGGCATAGAAAATGCAACTTATTTGCTGTGACTAGCATGCTGCATGGTGTGCATGTGCCCATAGCTAATTCGCACATGCTGGCATGATTAACCGCACTTGTGATGAGAACGCATGCAGCAAAATAGATGAGGGCGCACACATCTGTATGTATAGTGTACAATATTATTTTGTGGAATCTTAGTCATTTTTAAATAGACCATGTGTTGTTGGTTTTTTTAGTTGATTTATTTTTTTGCTTAACTCTGTCTCATCCACATGTCATCCATATTCAAGTGGGTTTGGTCATGACAGACACATGTCTCTTTCTAATGCCAAGTGTCACTGTGTACTGCCTACATTTGTTATTAAGGGGTCCAATTATGAAGCAGTGAAAAGTGTGGAGAAGTGAGCAAGTGGAGAAGTTGCCCATGGCAACCAATCAGCATTGAAGTAACATTTATAATTTACATACTATACAATTGTAGCTGATTGGTTGCCATGGGCAACTTCTCCACAGGCTAATTTCTCCACTCTTTTCACTGCTTCATGAATAGACCCTAAGACATTTACATACAATACATTCATTGTACATATCCCCTTGCTGCAATTTATGGTATGACACTGCTTTACACTGATCACACCAGTAAAGCAACAATGTAAGCTGATGAAGAATATCAGAATATGATTGTACTGTATCATCTATTGTACTGTACCTCAATCTCCCAATATCTACAGTATGTTATTCTCACTTGTGAGTTGGGCTCTCATATTTTTTAAACACAATCCATTGCTTTGTACAGATGTGTCCCTATACACTGTGGCTTCAGTCATACCAAACAGTCCCTCTTGATGCGTCAGGTCCCAGGCAATTTTTCAGCACTGAGCATCTTTTTCACTCAAATTATTGGACTCATTTATCAACAAGTAAGTGATTGCGTACGATATATGCTACTCCAGCCATTCAGCTCCTAACTGCTATGTGTTTGAAAAAGGACAGTTGGGAGCATGGGTGCCGATTTATGTTTTTGCTGGTGGGTGCTCAGCAGGAATGAACGGGCGGCCGAGGCAGTGACTAATGCCCATTACACATTATGCAACGCAGTAATGCCCATTACACATTATGCAACACACCATAATGCCTTTTACACATTATGCCACACACTGTAATGCCCATAATGCAATATGCCACCCACTGTAACTTCAATTACATATTATTCCCCACACAATTATGGCCCTGACACCATTTTATGCCCCACACACAATAATTCCCCCTTACAAATGATGCCACACAGTAAGGCTTCTAATTACTTGTAAATTACCTGCCTGTTGTCAGGGGTTTCATGCTCTGGGTTCCATGCTCGCCAGGGTCTCATGCATGTTGCCAGGGGTCACCAGCACGTTGCCAGGGGCTTGCTGCGCGTTGTCAGGGGTCTCTGGCATGTAACTAGGGGTTTCATGTGCATTTCTAGGGGTCTCCTGCATGTTGCCAGCAAAGTATGGGAGGGTGGGTGCGGGCGAGCATCACTAAGTATACTGTGCTGCTAGTGTGCTGCTAGCCCAGGGGCAAATGCAGGATTTTCCTGGGAGGGTGGTTTCCATACAAGATTGTTAGGAGTAAATGCATACACGTTACATAGAACACATACATGTACACACACATAGAACACATACAAACATACACAAAGACAAACATATAACACAAACACATAGAACACACAGTACACACAAACACACCTACATATACACACACATAGAGCACATACATACACACATACATACAAACAAACACATGTAGTATAACCACACTTATATATGTGATGCCCTGACGGTATGCCCCATGCTGGTGCATTAGCCGAGTGAGGTGTGCTAACTCTGGGCTTGCACGAGCTTACAAGCCCTGCGTTAAAGGGGATTCATTTGGGGGACAAACAGATACTTTCCTAGTGTTACTGCAAACCGCAAGCCCCTGTAAGAGAACACCGCCGTGGACAGATAGTCAACGGGGCACCAGGGAAGTGGTCAGCATGCAGGCTGCAGTGCAGTACAAAAGGGCACACTGTGCAGGTGGCTCCGAGGGTACATTTAGGGAAAGGGATTCGGCTATCTTGTGCTCCAGTCCCAAGTGACAGTGATGATCCAGGACCGTGGCTGAGTACATAAAAAACAAACATTTGGGCCATCAGGGGGCATTTCTGGGTACTCACTCAGAAACCCCCCTGCATGCGCTAAGCCCCCGCAGTGGATTGAGACGCGCTGGGGCTGCGGAAGCGCTTCCGTACAGTGCAGTGTAAAGAAAATCGTAAAATGCCTGCTTCCGGGAAGACAGGCGCTAGAGGTCAAATGTGACCTCTAGCGCCTGTCTCCTCCTTGGTGGCAGCCATTTTTGATGGGTCTTTTTACACTGCAATGTATGGGTGCCGGTTCCATGGGTGCGCCTCGATGTCCATGGGTGCTTGGGCCCGGGAGCACCCATGGAATCTGCGCCTATGGTTGGGAGCTGATTGGCTGTAGCAGTATTTATCATACCCAATTAATTTTATCACTGACAGTGAACTTTATCACTCGTTGATAAATGAGCCCAAATTATTGTGTCTTATTCAGACAAGTAAAACAATTTTGATGTGTGACATTTGTACATATGTGTGCAAAAGAGTCTGAATCTGTATATAAAGTGCTTTGATGCTGTGGCTGCAGCTTTTCCATTGTACTTAATTTGCAACTTTGTATGCGTTTAAAACTAATTCCTGTCTGGGTAAAATTGCAGCCCAGCATTTGTAGTACACTGTGGGCCTAATTCAGACCTGATCGCTCGCTAGGGTTTTTTTGTACTGCTGCGAGCAGATAGTCGCTGCCCATAGGGGAGTGTATTTTTGCTTTGCAAGTGTGCGAATGCATGTGCAGCCGAGCATTACAAAAAAGTTTTGTGCAGTTTCTGAGTTGCGCAGAACAGACTCAGCCGCTGCGATCACTTCAGCCTGTCTGTAGCAGGAATTGACGTCAGACACCCACCCTGCAAACGCTTAGACATGCCTGCATTTTTCCAAACACTCCCAGAAAACGGTGAGTTGCCACCCACAAATGCCATCTTCTGATCGGCTGTGCGAATGGATTCTTCATACAATCCATCGCCAAGCAATGATCCGCTTTGTACCCGTATGACGTGCCAGCGCATTGCGGTGCATACGAATGTGCAATTTTGACCTGATCGCAGCACAGCAAAAAATCCTAGCGTGCGATCAGGTCTGAATGACCCCCTGTGAGTGGTGTTTTGCTGACAGTGCTGTGCAAATAAGATGCAAAATGGAAAGAAAAAGACACTCTGCTACACCTTTCTCATCCACTCAGTCATGCTGGTAGTTTTGTGCCATATGGTGTATTGAGGCTAGAGGGTATAGTTACTAAAGAGCGGGTTCATAGAAGTGGAGATGTTGCACATAGAAACCAATCAGATTCTATCTGTTATCTCCTAGTAGGTGCTAGATAAATGATAAGTAACATGTGATTGGTTGCCATGGACAACATCTACACTTTTAGAAACCAGCACTTTAGTAAATATATCCCTGGGTGTATGATGATATATCTGTACACCTGCAAATGCATGCTGTCTTTTAGTGAATAACAATGAAGATTTATTATTGGCCCAATCTATATCTGTACAAACAAAGAAGCACATGACAGTGTAAAGAATTAATATATGGATAGCATAAGTATATATAAGTTCTGCATATTAGCGAGAAACTGCATATCTGGAGTATTTACTGCTCATGTCTGTCACAAAAAGTAGGAGTAGGGATATCTGTTGCTTGTAATTAGCTAATCCAAAGTGACCTAAAGACCAACACAAATAATTTATTAAAGCAAATTATTCTATATCTGTAAACTATTTTAGAATTGAATAATATTTTCTAGTCTCACTAAGCTAAAATTGGAATATTGTTTTGCAAATGTTTTCTATGACATAATTCCTTTAACATTGACTGTTAGCAAAATAACTAGCTCAGACACACTTGATGTATTTGGCATCCCAACAAATCAGATGCTAACACTGAATTGTGCCATGAAATCTGCTGATACAGTATGTTAGAAATGTAGCCAGCTATAGTACCAAATGGAGAGGATAATTATGCCCTACTTTGCACACCACATGTTTCATCCATCAATAACCATTAATTTTCATAGACAGTATTTTGTAAATAGATTTTGGTTTGGTTTGGTTTTGCCACATTATGAAAACCTATTTAGTTTAGGCTGTGAATGTGATTTTTTATTTAAAAACAAAATAATAATAATAATAATAATACTCTTTGATACTCTAAGTTGGGTCTTACTAGAGTTTCATTTCATAGTTTATAAGCAGTGGAGCAAGGACACACTAACTATGTTTTTGATGCTTGTAAAGATCATGATGACCAAGCATCATCAATCCCTAAGGCAATTATTCTCTGTCTGGCTACACCATAACACATGCTATAGACCAAAGTCCTGAAACTGCATTTTAAAGCGGTCTTTGTGGTTTGTGGTCTTTGTAGTTTGTCTTTAGAAATCCATACCAACCTGATTTTGCCTTTAAAATTGAGACTTAAAAAAAGTCAGGCTATTACATTTCCCCGTTAGCAGAGAAAGGGATACTACTGCACTAGCATATTATAGAAAAGTTCCAAATTAGAACAAAAGAAACCCCTAGTTATATTCTATATCAGATATTTGAATTATATAGGGGGTGCTGACACTGAATATATTGTTGCCAATATCTAGTTATGCACAAAAAGAAACAGAGAAGGATTGGACTTGAAGTGGCGCACTTAAACATTAAATTGATACATAAAATATAACTTTTATTAGAGTATATTTGTTAAAAAGACCTGTAGCTGTGAAATATTAAAACCAAAAACATATAAATTGACAAAACAAAGTGTGATATGTGGGAATAAAAACATACACTGTGCTAACTGTGTAGTGCTACACATACAGTATATAATATATTATAGGTACTATGACCCTTGAATCAAATTATATGTATTGTTAGGCTGAGTGCCCAATGGCGCTTTGAAGTCACTGATCAGTTGTACTAGGTAGGCTTACTGAGGGTACTGTAAAGTGCAATATTCCAATAGAAAGCTCCCCTTCAGTTTGGGCGCTGTGACCCCTCACTTATGTGCAATCATATGCTTGTACAGCTATGAGTCAGTGTTTATTCTCACTAGTGATCTCAATGTAATTAGCTGTTCTCAATCAGTTTACAGCAGGTAATATCTGAAGTCAGTATCACTTTAAGTGAATAATCTGTTTGGGCGCTATGATCCCTCACTTATATGCATTCATATATAAGTGAACACCAATTATCATTCACTTAAAGTGACACTGACTTCAGTTATTATCTGCTGTAAATTGATTAAGAACAGCCAATTACATTGAGATCACTAGTGAGGAGAAACACTGACTCATAGCTGTATAAGCATATGATTGCACATAAGTGAGGGGTCACAGCGCCCAAACTGAAGGGGAGCTTTCTATTGGAATATTTCACTTTACAGTACCCTCAGTAAGCCTATCTAGTACAACTGATCAGTGACTTCAAAGCGCCATTGGGCACTCAGCCTAACAACACATATAATTTGATTCAAGGGTCATAGTACCTATAATATATTATATATGTGTAGCACTACACAGTTTGCACAGTGTGTGTTTTTATTCACACATATCACACTTTGTTTTGTCAATTTATATGTTTTTGGTTTTAATATTTCATAGCTACAGGTATTTTTAACAAATATACTCTAATAAAAGTTATATTTTATGTATCAATTTAATTTTTAAGTGCGCTACTTCAAGTCCAATCCTTCTCTGTTTCTTTTTGTGTATTACATTTCCCCCTAGTGTGAACTGGAAAAGCATGATATATTAGCATATATTTTTCATATATTTATTGATTTAGTGTATCATTTATAAAGTGAATGTCACATCTTAGTTTGAATACGATTTTAAATGGCCTATCTCTGTCCAAAATGTGTAAGATCAGAAGTGTTGGTCTGTGAAAATGATTATCAAAATACTCTCTATTACTACTGTGCTACTACTTACCAGTGGATGTGCACAATAGTCACTATACATTTTCAAGATATGTGTGCATGACATAACAAGTTCTTAACAACTATTAAAAAAATAAGTTCATCACTGAGCTTTACTGTATACAGTATTGCCAGTCAACCCTACTGTACTAATTCTGTAAATATAGTGAAATTGTATGTGATAATATCCCCCACTTAGTGCAGAGCTTATATCTGTTCTGCAATAAGTCAGCCAGTCAGTGTACTGGAGCAAGATGTTATTGTGCTGCCCAGGTGTGCATGTATAGCAAGGGCGGATCCAGACTTTTCTTTTAGCGGGACGGTTTATGAATGAATACTGACTCCACCCCCTCCACTCATTACTCCTCCCACTTCTTGTCCCAGAAAGAGAAAGAGACATGGGTCAGAGAGAGAGAGGGAGAGAGAGAGAGAGACAGGGGTCAGAGAATTATAGAGGGGATACAATAAGCATAAGCTGGCTATAGAAGGTCTAATAATAATAATAATAATAATATGGGGGTAGCGAGCTGAAATAATGATACCACGCCCCTGAGGGCAAAAACAGAACGGGTGTGGAAAGGGGTGGAAATAATTGACTACTGCCCAATATATCAGATTTTGTACTGTATATATTATGCACAGTAAATCCATATACAGTACTATCAATGTGGAAATATTTTTTATCACTGTCACATATTCCTTGATAAAATATGCAAACCCTCTCCATTGCCACATGACTTTAAATTCTGCAAAGACTCCTAAAGTACTGTAAGATGATATCATTGCACAGTATTGGGTTTCTTTTCTTAAATCAAGTGCGTTATTATGCCCAAAATTCCTGTTACAGTGTCTTAACTGCACTACATATTCATTGTCCTACTTTCATAATGTAGTGATATTGCATTATTGTTGTTAGAGATGTGCATGTACTCCCATGTTTTGATTTTGGTTTGGTTCTAATTCATCATCGTGTTTTGGCAAAACCACCCTCAAGTGTTTTGGTTTGGAATTAGCTTCTAGTTCTGTTTTTGATTCCCTTAAAATAGATAAAAATTGATAGACATTGATAAAAATAATGATAAAAATCAATAAAACAGCTAAAATCATGTAATTTGGACCTGTGTATATGCAATACAAACCCGAGTTCAGTTTCTAAATTCAAGTTCTAAACTTACAACAGATTTGAGCCTGGACTCAGTTCCACTAGGAATTCAAAGTGTTTCTGAGCTAGGACACAATGCCAGGGGTTAAACTGGGTGGGAACTGAGTTCCACCACCTGTAACAGTAGGGGGAAGTAGTTCCACCACTTCCATTTCCCTGCATAGTAATTCCAATAGAAAAAACGGCCCCATCACCTTCATCAATAGATGATGCAGGCGGCGCTAGTGTTACTGATGAGATGCAGCCACCACCCCCTGCCTCAGGTCCTGGTGGCTACATTGTGCTCTTCCATTTATAGCCCACCCCTCCTGGTACTCACACATGCTGCGGTAAATTTACTAAGATGGGAGTTCTATTTAAGATGGGATGTTGCCCATGGCAACCAAGTAGATTCTATTCTCATTTATCTAGCACCTTCTTTTCTAGATGATAATAACTGGAATCTGGTTGGTTGCTATGGGCAACATTCCATCTTAAATAGAACTCCTATCTTAGTAAATTTACCCCACTGTGTCTGTTGAACACCATTCATTCCCTTCTCAGGTCCCAGTGTATTATTTTCCGGCACATCGTATGTGATGTTATGCTGTCACCTCTACTGAAGTGAAGATGAGCTATGAAAAGGAGCAGGATCTGTGCATCTTGAAGACAACATGAGAGGGGGCTGGAGGGACAAGAGAGGTGGGGAAGCTGCTGGAGAGATACAGGGCATGGAGCTGCTACAGGGACACAGGCAGTAGCTGCTGGATTAATAGAGGCAGAGATGTGAATAAGAGGTAAACTGTGAGCATTATGTGTATAAGTGGCACTACTGTGGTTAGGGGTACAACTATTGTGGGCATTGTGTGTAAGGGGCACTCCTACTGTGGGCATTCTGTATATAAGCGACACTACTACTGTGGGCATTATGTGTATAAGTGGCACTACTGTGGTCATTATGTGTAAGGGGCACAACAACTGTGTGTAAGGGGCACTACTATTGTGGGCATTGTGTGTAAGGTGCATTACTACTGTGGGCATTCTGTATACTGTATAAGTGACACTACTACTGTGTATGAGTCGCACTACTGTGGTCATTATGTGTAAGGGGCACAACAACCATGGGCATTACGTGTAAGGGGCACTACTACTGTGGGAAGTGTACATAAGGGGCACTACTGTGGGCATTGTATCTAAGGGGCACTACTGTGTGGCATAACATGTATAGAGGGTACCATTGTGTAGTGCAATGTGAATAAAGGGCACTACTGAGTGATGTAACCTGAATAAGGGGCATTACTATGTATTATAATATGATTCAGCGGGTACTATTTTGTGACCATGCTGCTTCTTTGTGAGATCAGTGTCCCTTTATAAAGTATTGGAAGTATGGCACTAATTTTTAGTTAGATGGGGAGTGCCCAAAAAATTTGCACTGGCCCTGGCTCCGCTTAATGTGAGGGGGGTAGGTAGGTGGCGGAGTAAATTAGTTCCACCACCTCACCAGGACCACTTTAAGCCCTGCTCAATTCAATTCGGAAACCCCTAAGTTCGGGTGTGTTCATATTTTAAAGAAATCTGAACCACGCATAACTACTTACAGTATAACCCAATTAAGATCTTCTTGGTAATATTATTCTGTACTTTATCTATTAACACTGTTTCAGTGCTTATACTATTTATACATCACTTGCCAGATTCCAGCCATAAATATACGAGACCTTTTCAAAAAGTGTGGCAAGTGATTTATCAACTTTACTGGTAAATGTGCATCATCAAACACAGGGGCGTTTACAGTTGTTCGGAACGCCACCTTCTGCACAGCCTGGCTAGCCAGCACTACATTCAGTATAAAGGTCAATATAGAGGTGCTGCACATGCCCAGTGGCAGCAGATTTTCCTACCAAGCCTGCTTTCTGTATGTGGATTTGAGTGCATAATCATTGCACCAGATAAAGACTCTCGTAAGTAGCTTATCGTGATCATTGGGCCTGCATATTTCTGAAGGGGTTACCATCCCGACAGTCAGGATCCCAGTGCAGGAGATACCGGCGCCGTAATCCCAACACATGATGGAATACCGACACCGTAATCCCGAAAGGGGGCAGAAGACAGATGCCGGAGTCCCCACCATAGGAAAATCCGATTGCCAATGCAGCAGCCAGGGTAAGTCTATGCTGGGAATGGGGGTGTAGGTAAAGGCGACCCCTGGGTGACTTAGGGTTAGGGTTTGGGGGGGGGGGGTTAGGTGTAGGATGGTGGGAGGTGGGGTTAGGGTTAGGCTGTGGTGGGGGAGAAGGTTAGGTTTAGGGTACGGGGAGGGGGGGTAAGGTTTAGACACCACCCATGGAGGATTAAGGTTAGGCTGCAGGAGGGATGGCAATAATTGCTCTAAAATAAAAAATTTGGAAACCACATTCCAGAAATCCTGTGTTTGACTCTGCTATGTGTATATGTCCCTTCACATAATTTAGGGAGTCAGGTAGCAGTTTCCTAAAGCAATCTCTGGTGGACCCTGCAAATACTCACATTATGAGATATAATAAATACTATGTTTTCTGTAACTGTTACATTTTTTAACTGTTTGACTTTGCATTAAGAGCGTTTCGAGAACTGGAAAATGTTGACATTTTCTTTTCATCTGCTTTATTGCAATTTCAATCATTTGTCGATTCAATAACTGTCTATTTTGAGTAGATTTTATTTGTTTCATAAGGAAGTACTGTATATACAATTTAAGGAGATTTTCTGAAAATGCTTGTGATATTGATGTTAGAGTGTGGCCGTTGCAAAAATAGGTTCAGCACAGGGCCAAGAAAACCCTCAATGGCAAACCATTAAACTAAATACACCAGCTCTCAGCCTTCCACCACCCACAGGATATGTACTCACAAACCTTTTCAAGAATATTGTCAGTTGCCCGCATGTGACATTTTTCGCCTGAGTATAGTATTAACTGAACAAATTTATCAATAAATCAATAGGGGCTGTCTCCCAAGTTCTAAGTTTATGTTTTTCTTACACATTACACTGTTACATTTTCAATAGCCCCTGCCTGAGAAAGCTACTGTGAATTGCGCATATTGGGCAGCAGGACCCTGTTGTGTGCGAGCAGGTCTCTCTTCTTCCCCCTATCTCCGGCAAGCAGCAGGCTACCCTTCACTGCATTCAGGAACACCTTTTCCACACTTAGGGGCTCTTGTTACAGCATATGCAACTTGGTATACGTGTCTCTGCAATACGTACAGTATGTAAGAGAGCACACCACCAGAGACACAACTGCCTGCCCATACTTTTCTTCTTCTGTACCTACAGGTATTGTGGTGTGAAGCGCTTACTGTTTGTCCACTGCAGGGTTTCTCTGCACACAGTGACACGCAGGGCTCATCCCGCTGAAAGAGCATTCGGAATTCCAGACATCTTAATTTTGACACTGGGATCCCGATCTCCATCGGGATTTTGATGCCAGCATTATGCCGCTGGTCGGGATTCCGGCATCTGTGTTTTGCCTGCAGATATCTCATGCAGCAGCTTTGTAACTACATCCCCACTACCGATGTCTATCCATATTATTACCCTTAGACCATTTTAGGGTACTCTCAATGGATATCATCACTGGTGATCGATTATGTGCTTGCATCAGTGTTTTCAACAGAGGAGAGTACCAACAGCAGATACCCAGTCCACTTATTAACCCTCTAGTTGGACAATTACTTTTTTATTCACTGCATTTTACAGCAGCATATATTGGTTATACTATTGGAGTGTCTTCTCCTCTTCTTACTATCACTTGATCTACTCAGTTGTGTCTGTGCCAGTTTTAAAGGAAACTCTTAGATTTATTTAATACTGTGTGTATTGTAAGGGCACTTGCACTTTCAAGTAAGGAATAAATGTTTGTGAACATGTGGAGATATATACAGTATTATATGTTGTGATGCATGCTTGTAAAATTCTGCACATAGGTGGTCATTCTGAGTTGTTCGCTCGCAAGCTGCTTTTAGCAGCTTTGCACACGCTAAGCCGCCGCCTACTGGGAGTGAATCTTAGCTTATCAAAATTGCGAACGAAAGATTAGCAAAATTGCGAATAGACACTTCTTAGCAGTTTCTGAGTAGCTTCAAACTTACTCGGCATCTGCGATCAGTTCAGTGCTTGTCGTTCCTGGTTTGACGTCATAAACACACCCAGCGTTCGCCCAGACACTCCTCCGTTTCTCCAGCCACTCCCGCGTTTTTCCCAGAAACTGTAGCGTTTTTTCACACACTCCCATAAAACGGCCTGTTTCCGCCCAGAAACACCCACTTCCTGTCAATCACACTACGATCACCAGAACGAAGAAAAAACCTCGTAATGCCGTGAGTAAAATACCTAACTGCATAGCAAATTTACTTGGCACAGTCGCAGTGCGAACATTGCGCATGCGCAGTTAACAGAAAAGCGCAGCGATGCGAAGAAAATTACCTAGCGAACAACTCGGAATGACCCCCATTGTGGCTGGATAAGCACATTCACTCACTTATATCTCTGTGGATGGTGGACATACACTGCATCTACTCAGGGCTGCCTCTACCATTCGGCAGCTTTAGGTAGCTGCCTAGGGCACCGGGATCTGGGAGGAGAGCAGGGGTGCTACTGAGTGTCTATCACAAGATTAAGGAAGTTTCTGAAAGAAACATCCTTGTACTTAATGCAAGTGGTAGCTGTGGAACATTTTATCTGAAGGGCTGGGAAGTGGTTATTGGTAGTGGTTGGGGGCAGTAGGCTGAGATTTTGTCTATCATGCAGAGAAACCTTGCACTGGACCTGCATCTACTGTAATACACGCTATATTTAATTGCAACTAGTAGTTTCCCCACAGCAGGGCAGATTGAAATGGAAAACCAGCCCGGGAAATTTATGGAAGCAGCCACCACAGGAAAAACCCACACATTGGCCCTCACAGAAAATGATAAAATAAATTGGCCCCCAAAAACCCACACATTGGCCCTCACAGAAAATGATAAAATAAATTGGCCCCCACAAGGAAAAAAATAAATATTTGTATGATATTGCTGTTTGAAAGGCCGTGTCACACCAAATGGTTTTATAATTCTTGGATATTATTCCATTGCACTTTCTTTCAAAGATTGGTAGGGGCAGATTGGGGACTAAAAGTGGCCCTGGAAAAATTTGTAGAAGTGGCCTCACATGGGCAGCACAAGAGGTATACGATGTAACCATGGCGGCAGCACCACGCCTCACATGTTAACAAACACAACAGGCCCCACGTGGGAATCTTCTCTGTGAGTCCTATGGCCAATCCGTCCCTGCCCCCCAGTATTTTCTGTAAGGTGATCTGTATGCTGCAAAGTATGTGAAGAGCTATACATCAAGCACATCATATTATAGAATCTCTGTCTGGTGATATTGTACTCTATGGTTGATGACTAATTTTTAACATATATTTATTATTTGGATTTGTTATATGTATCCTTTATTTATTTCACTGAATAGTGTGTTATTTTTTTCCTTTTCCCTACCGATCATTAATATCTATGTACAATTTCATGTAGCTGAAATTGGTGAATTTTCTTTAAGGATTTTCATTTTTTGGACTTTTTTTTTTAATGCATACTTATTAAAATTTTATTTTTAACATATGCAGTGTGCCCCAAACATGAGAATCTTTGTCTCCTATTGTACCCCAATCAACATTTTCAATAGCGCAGTCAATTTCACCAATATTATAAGTACAAATATAAATATATAAAGGATACGTTTATTTTTTACTTAAAATACTGTACAGTTATGAGACTTTTTAAAGATAAGTGCTTATAGATGTATGCTCCAGGATCCCACCACAAGTAAATGACAATGAAATAATGAACATACTGCAGTATTCTATATGTCAAATGGTGAATAATGCATTCATAGAAAATGATTAAGAAGCTTTTCTTATAGAGGATGTGGGGCTTTAATGGGTGGCCTGTAGTCCAAGCAAACAATTTAGCAATAATAAAATCACTGCTTCATAGATTAGTATTTATTGAAATTTTAATATTGCAAGGTTAAAAGTTTAATGTTTGTGAGTTTTTTATCGTATTATATAAAGACATTATTCACTGAGAATATCACGTGACATGTACAATACTGCACAATACTGCACTTAGGGCCTAATTCAGACCTGATCGCTAGGCTGCGTTTTCGTACAGCGTGTGATCAGGTCTGAACTGTGCATGCTTATGCATCGCAATGCGCAGGCGCGTTGCACGGGTAAAAAGCGGAACGCCGCTCAGAGATGGGTTTGTGCGAAGGATCCATTCGCACGGGCGCTCGTAAGGAGATTGATAGATAGAAGGCATTTGTGGGTGTCAACTGACCGTTTTCTGGAAAAACGCAGGCATGTTCAAGCGTTTGCAGGGAGGGTTCTTGACATCACGCCTGCGTTTTTCCAAACACCCCAAGAAAACGGTCAGTTGACACCCACAAATGCCTTCTACGAAAACGCAAAAACGCAGCCTAGTGATCAGGTCTGAATTAGGCCCTATGTATGTATATGTGTGACAGCACCTGCTTTTGTATGGCATAAAAATGCAGATAAGCACAATAAGTAATAACATTCCATTAAAGTAGGAAGGTTCTCTCTCTCTCTTTTTCTCTCATAGGGGGTCATTCCGAGATGATCGTAGCTGTGCTAAATTTAGCACACCTACGATCATTCACACTGACCTGTGGGGGAACGCCCAGCACAGGGCTATCCCGCCCCGCATGTCAGTGCCGCCCCCCCCCCCCCCCCCCCTCCCCGCAGAAGTGCAAAGGCATCGAACAGTGGCAATGCCTTTGCACTTCAAGAGTAGCTACCGACCAGCGAGCTTTAGCGTGCTGGTCAGGAGCTACTCATTGCTCCCCGGCCCGCAGCGGCTGCGTGTAATGTCACGCAGCCGCTGTGGCACACCTCCATTCGGTCCGGCCACACCTGCGTTGGTCGGACCGCGCCCATGAAACGGCGGCCGTTCCGCCCCCCCCGCTCAGCGACCGCCTCTGCCTGTCAATCAGGCAGAGGCAATCGTAGCAGCCCGATGGCCTGCGGCCGTCGAGCATGCGCCGTCGCCGGCGCATGCGCAGTTCTGACCCGATCGCACCACTGAGATAAACTGCAGTGTGCGATCGGGTCAGAATGACCCCCATTCTCTCAATACAGTGATTCTGTATTAAATATACAATAAAATCTTTTTATCAAATGAGAAATAAAACAATTGTTACTTCCTTCTTCTTTTATATCCTATATAGGGGGTTATACAGGTTTGTTAGCAAACCAAAAAAGAACACTAATGGGCAAAACCCTGTGCAATGCAGGTGGGGCTGATATAACATGTGCAGAGAGAGTTAGATTTGGGTGGGTTATATTGTTTCTGTGCATGGTAAATACTGGCTGCTTTATTCTTACACTGCAATTTATTTTTCAGTTTGAACACACTACACCCAAATATAACTCTCTCTGCACATGTTACATCTGCCCCACCTGCAGTGCAGTATGGTTTTGCCCATTATTGGTCTTTTTTTTGTTGGCTAAAAAACATAAATAAGGCCCATAGTCCACATCTACAATATAAAAATAACATTTAATTACTAAACTGTTACAAAGAATATAGGCCTGATGATGAGAATATGTGCCAATTGGAACTGTGCGTATCTGGCTTTTGCATCTCCTTGCAACTGGAATCCAATATATTAAAAGCATGGTTACACAGCTAATGTATATATACAGGTTGATTCTCCCATATCCGAAGTGCTTGGGACCAGAAGACTGTATTTTAGATTTTGGATTTCTCCGTATTTTAAAATATTTATATGCCATAATGAGTTATCAAGATATCTAGAGATATCAAAACACAATATTTATTTATAACCTGGGTAATGTTGCACAATACTTTTAGTAGTTTTATGAATAAAACAAAGTTTGTGTACATTAAATCATCAGAAAGCAAATCTGCCACTACTGTGCATTGTTCAAAAATGTTGGGTTTTCTAAATTTTTTGGATAACAGATATTCGGATACAGGAGACTCAACCTGTACAGAGATGCACATAAACACCAGTTGGTAAGGTATTTATTTTGTACCTGCTACAGGGCAACTGCAAATACACACTGATGCCTTAAAATAGGAGCATATGGTGCCAAAGCTGGGTCAGGTACATGAGGCTCTGTATATAGCCTTAAACATGCTATCTTTGTGTGGTTAATATATATATAATGAAGGCGCACAAAAATATTTGTCAGCTACTGGTTTGATTCAAATGTGGAAATGACAATTTATTAAAACAAGATATAAAAGTTTACGAAAAAACACATTATAAAAGCATAAAGCACATATACAACAGGGAAAGCATGAATGCTCTAGAACTCCACATGCAAAATAGCAGGTTGCTGTTAATTGAATTCTCTTTGCATTCATTTAGTAAGCATGCACATGCAATGTAAGATTGTTGGAATATAATGCTCAGTTCTGAAGTCACAACAATTTTAGGGGTGTTTGGTAATTGTATACGTCACCCTTCCATTAAGCAGTGGTGGTATTGGAGCGCTCCTAATTAGTTTGCATGGTCCCGTGTATCCTTTTAAGTTCTCCGAATAGCTTGGGGTCCCAACAGTGGAGAAGGGAAATGGATGGCGTTTGCAGCAAACACGGGATGCATGCTGAGCAGCGTCTTGTGGAGACCAAGGGACGCTTGCTGTTGTAGACGTCACCTGATGTGTTTCTCCACCCAATCAGATGGCGGTTTCATGAAATCACAAACTCACATTGCACGTACATAGAAACATAGAATTCGATGGCAGATATGAACCACTTGGTCCATATAGTCTGCCCCCTTTTTTAATGCATGCTTGCTAAATAAATGCAAAGAGAATTCAACTAACAGCAACCTGCTATGCATGTGGAGTTCTAGAGCATTCATGCTTTCTCTGTTGTATATGTGCCTTATGCTTTTACAATGTGTTTTTTCATAAGTTTTTATAGCTTGTTTTAATAAATCGTAATTTATACATTTGAATCAAACCAGCAGCTGACATATTTTTTGTGTGCCTTCATTATATATATATATATATATATATATATATATATATATATATATATATATATATATATATATATATATATATATATATATATATATATATATATATATTAGTGATGTGCACCGGAAATTTTTCGGGTTTTGTGTTTTGGTTTTGGGTTCGGTTCCGCGGCCGTGTTTTGGGTTCGAACGCGTTTTGGCAAAACCTCACCAAATTTTTTTTGTCGGATTCGGGTGTGTTTTGGATTCGGGTGTTTTTTTCAAAAAACCCTAAAAAACAGCTTAAATCATAGAATTTGGGGGTCATTTTGATCCCAAAGTATTATTAACCTCAATAACCATAATTTCCACTCATTTTCAGTCTATTCTGAACACCTCACACCTCACAATATTATTTTTAGTCCTAAAATTTGCACCGAGGTAGCTGTGTGACTAAGCTAAGCGACCCAAGTGGCCGACACAAACACCTGGCCCATCTAGGAGTGGCACTGCAGTGTCAGACAGGATGGCCCTTCAAAAAAATACTCCCCAAACAGCACATGACGCAAAGAAAAAAAGAGGCGCAATGAGGTAGCTGTGTGACTAAGATAAGCGACCCAAGTGGCCGACACAAACACCTGGCCCATCTAGGAGTGGCACTGCAGTGTCATGCAGGATGGCCCTTCAAAAAAATACTCACCAAACAGCACATGACGCAAAGAAAAAAAAAGAGGCGCACCAAGGTTGCAGTGTGACTAAGATAAGCGACCCAAGTGGCCGACACAAACACCTGGCCCATCTAGGAGTGGCACTGCAGTGTCACGCTGGACGGCCCTTCAAAAAAATACTCCCTAAACAGCACATGACGCAAAGAAAAAAATAGGCGCACCAAGGTCGCTGTGTGACTAAGATAAGCGACCCAAGTGGCCGACACAAACACCTGGCCCATCTAGGAGTGGCACTGCAGTGTCACGCAGGATGGCCCTTCAAAAAAATACTCCCCAAACAGCACATGACGCAAAGAAAAAAAGAGGCGCACCAAGGTTGCTGTGTGACTAAGATAAGCGACCCAAGTGGCCGACACAAACACCTGGCCCATCTAGGAGTGGCACTGCAGTGTCACGCAGGATGGCCCTTCAAAAAAATACTCCCCAAACAGCACATGACGCAAAGAAAAAAAGAGGCGCACCAAGGTCGCTGTGTGACTAAGATAAGCGACCCAAGTGGCCGACACAAACACCTGGCCCATCTAGGAGTGGCACTGCAGTGTCACGCAGGATGGCCCTTCAAAAAAATACTCCCCAAACAGCACATGACGCAAAGAAAAATGAAAGAAAAAAGGAGGTGTAAGATGGAATTGTCCTTGGGCCCTCCCACCCACCCTTATGTTGTAAAAACAGGACATGCACACTTTAACGAACCCATCATTTCAGCGACAGGGTCTGCCATACGACTGTGACTGAAATGACTGGTTGGTTTGGACCCCCACCAAAAAAAGAAGCAATCAATCTCTCCTTGCACAAACTGGCTCTACAGAGGCAAGATGTCCACCTCATCATCATCATCCGATTCCTCACCCCTTTCACTATGTACATCCCGCTCCTCACAGATTATTAATTCGTCCCCACTGGAATCCACCATCTCAGGTCCCCGTGTACTTTCTGGAGGCAATTGCTGCTGGTGAATGTCTCCACGGAGGAATTGATTATAATTCATTTTGATGAACATCATCTTCTCCACATTTTCTGGAAGTAACCTCGTACGCCGATTGCTGACAAGGTGAGCGGCTGCACTAAACACTCTTTCGGAGTACACACTGGAGGGAGGGCAACTTAGGTAGAATAAAGCCAGTTTCTGCAGGGGCCTCCAAATTGCCTCTTTTTCCTGCCAGTATACGTACGGACTGTCTGACGTGCCTACTTGGATGCGGTCACTCATATAATCCTCCACCATTCTTTCAATGGTGACAGAATCATATGCAGTGACAGTAGACGACATGTCAGTAATCGTTGCCAGGTCCTTCAGTCCGGACCAGATGTCAGCACTCGCTCCAGACTGCCCTGCATCACCGCCAGCGGGTGGGCTCGGAATTCGTAGCCTTTTCCTCGCACCCCCAGTTGCGGGAGAATGTTAAGTAGGAGCTGTTGACAGGTCGCGTTCCGCTTGACTTGACAATTTTCTCACCAGCAGGTCTTTGAATCTCTGCAGACTTGTGTCTGCCGGAAAGAGAGATACAACGTAGGTTTTAAATCTAGGATCGAGCACGGTGGCCAAAATGTAGTGCTATGATTTCAACAGATTGACCACCCGTGAATCCTGGTTAAGTGAATGAAGGGCTCCATCCAATAGTCCCACATGCCTAGCGGAATCGCTCTGTTTTAGCTCCTCCTTCAATGCCTCCAGCTTCTTCTGCAAAAGCCCGATGAGGGGAATGACCTGACTCAGGCTGGCAGTGTCTGAACTGACTTCACGTGTGGCAAGTTCAAAAGGTTGCAGAACCTTGCACAACGTTGAAATAATTCTCCACTGCGCTTGAGACAGGTGCATTCCACCTCCTTTGCCTATATCGTGGGCAGATGTATAGGCTTGAATGGCCTTTTGCTGCTCCTCCATCCTCTGAAGCATATAGATGGTTGAATTCCACCTCGTTACCACCTCTTGCTTCAGATGATGGCAGGGCAGGTTCAGGTGTTTTTGGTGGTGCTCCAGTCTTCTGTACGCAGTGCCTGTACGCCGAAAGTGGCCCTCAATTCTTCTGGCCACCGACAGCATCTCTTGCACGCCCATGTCGTTTTTTAAATAATTCTGCACCACCAAATTCAAGGAATGTGCAAAACATGGGACGTGCTGGAATTTGCCCAAATGTAATGCACGCACAATATTGCTGGCGTTGTCCGATGCCACAAATCCCCAGGAGAGTCCAATTGGGGTAAGCCATTCTGCGATGATCTTCCTCAGTTGCCGTAAGAGGTTTTCAGCGGTGTGCGTATTCTGGAAAGCGGTGATACAAAGCGTAGCCTGCCTAGGAACGAGTTGGCGTTTGCGAGATGCTGCTACTGGTGCCGCCGCTGCTGTTCTTGCAGCGGGAGGCAATACATCTACCCAGTGGGCTGTCACAGTCATGTAGTCCTGAGTCTGCCCTGCTCCACTTGTCCACATGTCCGTGGTTAAGTGGACATTGGGTACAACTGCATTTTTTAGGACACTGGTGACTTTTTCTGAGGTCTGTGTACATTCTCGGTATCGCCTGCCTAGAGAAATGGAACCTAGATGGTATTTGGTACCGGGTACACAGTACCTCAATCAAGTCTATAGTTGCCTCTGAAGTAACGATGGATGCCGGAACCACGTTTCTAACCGCCCAGGCTGCCAAGGCCTCAGTTATCCACTTTGCAGCAGGATGACTGCTGTGATATTTCATCTTCCTCGCAAAGGACTGTTGGACAGTCAATTGCTTACTGGAAGTAGTACAAGTGGTCTTCCGACTTCCCCTCTGGGATGACGATCGACTCCCAGCAGCAACAACAGCAGCGCCAGCAGCAGTAGGCGTTACACTCAAGGATGCATCGGAGGAATCCCAGGCAGGAGAGGACTCGTCAGACTTGCCAGTGGCCTGCAGGACTATTGGCTTTCCTGGGTAAGGAGGAAATTGACACTGAGGGAGTTGGTGGTGTGGTTTGCAGGAGCTTGGTTACAGATTTAGTGGTCAGTGGACTGCTTCCGCTGTCACCCAAAGTTTTTGAACTTGTCACTGACTTATGATGAATGCGCTGCAGGTGACGTATAAGGGAGGATGTTCCGAGGTGGTTAACGTCCTTACCCCTACTTATTACAGCTTGACAAAGGCAACACACGGCTTGACACCTGTTGTCCGCATTTGTTATGAAATAATTCCACACCGAAGAGCTGATTTTTTTTGTATTTTGACCAGGCATGTCAATGGCCATATTCCTCCCACGGACAACAGGTGTCTCCCCGGGTGCCTGACAAACAAACCACCTCACCATCAGAATCCTCCTTGTCAATTTCCTCCCCAGCGCCAGCAACACCCATATCCTCATCCTGGTGTACTTCAACACTGACATCTTCAATTTGACTATCAGGAACTGGACTGCGGGTGCTCCTTCCAGCACTTGCAGGGGGCGTGCAAATGGTGGAAGGCGCAAGCTCTTCCCGTCCAGTGTTGGGAAGGTCAGGCATCGCAACCGACACAATTGGACTCTCCTTGGGGATTTGTGATTTCGAAGAACGCACAGTTCTTTGCTGTGCTTTTGCCAGCTTAAGTCTTTTCATTTTTCTAGCGAGAGGCTGAGTGCTTCCATCCTCATGTGAAGCTGAACCACTAGCCATGAACATAGGCCAGGGCCTCAGCCGTTCCTTGCCACTCCGTGTCGTAAATGGCATATTGGCAAGTTTACGCTTCTCCTCAGACGCTTTTAATTTTGATTTTTGGGTAATTTTACGGATCTTTTGTGTTTTGGATTTTACATGCTCTGTACTATGACATTGGGCATCGGCCTTGGCAGACGACGTTGATGGCATTTCATCGTCTCGGCCATGACTAGTGGCAGCAGCTTCAGCACGAGGTGGAAGTGGATCTTGATCTTTCCCTATTTTTTTAACCTCCACATTTTTGTTCTCCATATTTTGCGCACAATTAAAAGCCACCACAGGTATACAATGTAGATGGATGGATAGTATAGTATTATTACTTATGGACGACGAGTGACGACACAGAGGTAGGTACAGCCGTGGCCTACCGTACTGCTATATATATATATATATAATATATACAGAATAATAAATCGGACCTGGTGGACACTGTCAGCAGACTGCTAAACTAGTATGAAGAAAAAAAAGCCACCACAGGTATACAATGTAGATGGATGGATAGTATAGTATTATTACTTATGGACGACGAGTGACGACACAGAGGTAGGTACAGCCGTGGCCTACCGTACTGCTATATATTTAATATATACAGAATAATAATAACGGACCTGGTGGACACTGTCAGCAGACTGCTAAACTAGTATGAAGAAAAAAAAAGCCACCACAGGTATACAATGTAGATCGATGGATAGTATACTATTATTACTTATGGACGACGAGTGACGACACAGAGGTAGGTACAGCCGTGGCCTACCGTACTGCTATATATGTAATATATACAGAATAATAATAACGGACCTGGTGGACACTGTCAGCAGACTGCTAAACTAGTATGAAGAAAAAAAAGCCACCACAGGTATACAATGTAGATGGATGGATAGTATACTATTATTACTTATGGACGACGAGTGACGACACAGAGGTAGGTACAGCCATGGCCTACCGTACTGCTATATATATATATAATATATACAGAATAATAATAACGGACCTGGTGGATACTGTCAGCAGACTGCTAAACTAGTATGAAGAAAAAAAAGCCACCACAGGTATACAATGTAGATGGATGGATAGTATACTATTATTACTTATGGACGACGAGTGACGACACAGAGGTAGGTACAGGCGTGGCCTACCGTACTGCTATATATATAATATACTGTATAATAAATGGACCTGGTGGACACTGTAAGCAGACTGCTAAACTACTAGTATAAAGAAAAAAAGCCACCACAGGAGTGTTTTTCAGGCAGACAAACGTATACTGGACTGGTGGTCACTGTCAGCAAAACGGTGCACTGTACTCCTGCTATAACTGCTCCCCAGTCCCCACAATTAGGCAGTGTGAGCAGTGCACTCATCACAGATATATCATGCAGCACACTGAGCACAGATATGGTATGGAGCGTTTTTTTCAGGCAGAGAACGGATTAAACTGGTGGTCACACTCACTACTATCAGCAAAACCCTGCACTATACTCCTAACAGCTGCTCCCCGTCCCCAATCCTCCCCACAATTATAACAATGTCACTCTTAGTCTTTTCTATTATGGCTATAACGGAGAGGATGCCAGCCACGTCCTCTCCCTATCAATCTCAATGCACGTGTGAAAATGGCGGCGACGCGCGGCTGCTTATATAGAATCCGAATCTCGCGAGAATCCGACAGCGGAATGATGACGTTCGGGCGCGCTCGGTTTACCCGAGCCACACGGGAGAATCCGAGCACGGCTCGGACCCGTGTAAAAAGGCTGAAGTTCGGGGGGGGTTCGGTTTCCGGTAAACCGAACCCGCTCATCACTAATATATATATATATATATATATATATATATATATATATATATATATATGTGTAGCTTCTGTATTTATCAGTGGATATCCAGGTCCATATTGTGAAGGCAGCCAATTAATTGTCTGCATTAAGTATATATATATATATATATATATATATATATATATATATATACACACATATATTTATATATACACACACACACACACACAAATTTTTTATTCATTTTTAGACACCTAATTTTTAATTACTAGTGCCTGACACGTTGCATTTTATTTTTGTGTGTGCGTTTTTTGTGGCCAACACTGCATCATCTACTATACAGTATATTTAACATAAGCTTAATTGTGATATTCATTCTTCCTTCTGTAATAGAAACAGAAAATAACTCTGAACAGAACATCACGTTCATCTATCGTATGGACTGCTTACGAAATGCACACATTCTATTCAAGCAGCCATTGAAAGTTGTTTGAATTAGTCAGTGACCTTGGCAACTTTCCTCTATCTGTGGTGTAGTGAAGCTATTCAGCTCATTGTATTGTTGCTAAGCTATTATAATGCATACATTTGATTCACGTTGTAGTAAGTTTTGCTTTTTCTTCCTAGGCCAACCTTGAGATATTTAGTGCAATAACCTCTAGCAGCTTTTCTTTTCCTTTTATATAAACTTTCCTTATGATTAGGGCATTTTAAGCATAGTCCATTGCACATTACCACTTTTATTCTTCTTCCATGCCATAAATACAGTCTTAATTCTGAGACTGTGTATTCATTTTGTTGAAAGGTGATCAATTGTGTACTGTACACTAATAAAAATGTATAAACTGAATACACATATAAGGAAAAAAAATACAGTATACATATATATATATATATATATATATATGTGTGAGAAGGAGGAAGCTGAGCAGCGCCAATTAGCGATAACAATTTGTACTAGTATATGGACCAGAATTACTAAAAACACTCCTAAAAAAGACACTCCCTTTAATATATTTAGGGCGTCAGCTCATGTCTTAAGTAAAAAACACTGGTAAGGTGTTTTAAAAGTAATCTCAGAAATGGTGGATAAGATACTTTAGAGCGACCAATGGTGTCAATTAATATTAAAATAGGAGGTTATAATTAAAAAAAATTTAATCACAATAAAATTCGCACCAATAGAAGATATAACACAAAACCACAGAAAAAAATATTAAAAAATTCTACGATCAGAGATAAAAAAAGTCAATACAAAAATATCACCAACATGTATAAAAATTTGTTAAAAAACGTATATGGTATAGCATACGAGGACTCAATATAAAAATGATATATAAGACCAACTTTAGGTAAAAAATCAATATCTTAACTTAAGAGAAGGTAGGTACATATATATATATGTGACAATTTGCAAAAGTTCATTTATTTCAGTAATTCAACTTAAAAGGTGAAACTAATATATTATATAGACTCATTACATGCAAAGTAAGATATTTCAACTTTTATTTGTTATAATTTTGATGATTGTGGCTCACAGTTTAATATAAACCTAAATCCAAAAACTCCGAAAATTAGAATATTACATTAAATCGATAAAAAAAGGATTTTGAATACAGTAATCTCGGCCCTCTGAAAAGTATAATCATGCATATGTACTCAGAACTTGGTTTGGGCCCCTTTTGAATGAATTACTGCCTCAATGCGATGTGGCATGGATTCTATCAGCCTGTGGCACTGCTGCGGTGTTATGGAAGACCAGGATGCTTCAATAGCGGCCTTCAGCTCTTCTGCATTGTTTGGTCTCGTGTCTATCATCTTTCTCTTGGCAATGTCCCATAGATTATCTTTTATGAAGAACATGCTGTTTTTTTTATAAATGATACATCAATGACATTTTAATCATATAGAATGGCAGTACTGAACTTTTTAATGACTTTTTTAAAACTTTACAAAACAATGATATGAATCTCTCATTTACATTTAACATAAATAAAGTGTCTATTGAATTCTTGTATCTGGTTGTAACTGCTGAGGGCGAAACAGTATCCACCAAAAACGACATCAAGGAAATGGACAAAAACAGTTACTTACATTATAAAAGCAGCCATCTCAAGAAATGGAGGAACAACATCCCTTACTCACAGTTCCACAGGATCAAGAGAAACTGTAGCAAAACTGAGGAATGTGAGGATCAACTTAAGATCTACAAGAGAAGATTTGAAGAAAAGCTTTACCCTAAGACGTTCTTGGAAGAAGCCATCTTAAGAACTAGGAATCAGGATAGGAATGACCTCTTACAGTACAAGAGAAGGGAAGAGAAAAAAAAAAAAAAGAGTCCACCGCTTTTATCACCACCTACAACCATCAAGAGAACTCAATCAGGACTTCACTCAGGAACCACTGGGGAATAATCCTGATGGACCCAGTATTTAAATAGATTCTTTCAGGCAAACCCAAAATCATATTTCGCAAATCAAAGAATATGAAAGATATTCTCGCACCAAGAATGCTGCATGAACTGCCGTCTGGAAGTATCAGCAACTCCTTTCCAAAGTGTGTGGGAGCCTTCAAGTGCAGACGATGTAACATCTGCAAGTACCTGAATTCCAATAGAAAAACCTTTAATGGCATGGACAGTACCCAGGAATTTAAAATAAAAGAGTTCATGAACTGTAACACTACATCAGTCGTATACATATTGGAATGCACATGCACCAAAAAGTATTTAGGGAAGACCAAAAGACCCTTAAAACTGAGGATTCCAGAGCATGTTCGAAACATTAAGAACAAAGTGGACACTCATCTTATATACAGTATAGACATTTCAATCTTGAACTTAACTCTAACCCGGAAGAAATGTCCTTTTAGGCTATCAAACACATACAGATTGGTGAAAGAGGCAGTGTCCTGGTAAACAAACTGTCCCAATGGGAAATGGTTTGGATCTTCCAATTTAAAACCATGCACCCCAGGGGCTTCAATGAAGGATATGAGATTGATTTATTTTGATGAAGTTGCTTATCACTCAGTGTAAAAACTTCCCGACACCCCTCCTGTTCACCTCTACTACATTTTCTTCACGTGCCTCCTCTTTTCACTTCTATATTGAATTTTGTATAAACATTATGCACAATAAAATTACTAGAATGATACCGGGCTATTCTCTGTCGCCGCAAGATACAGTCATACCACACTGGCTCCATGCCCAAATCCATCCAATCTTGGAAGCTAAGCAGTGCAGGGCTGGATCAGTACCAGATGGGAGACCACTCGGGAAGATAAAGTACTGTACAAATAAGGCCGAAACATGGTTGTGGCCGAATGGTATCTATACACACATATAGCTTCGAATAATTGGGGCCGACCAAACTTATTCACAAATTTTTGTAACACCACTATTAGTGATATATATATATATTTTTTCTCTACTAGTTATAATCACTTACTGTACATTCTTTTAGTATCTGTTTTTGTTATAACACTACTGTGTTACTCCTTATTTCTACTAGTCTGCATCCCTCATACGCTCTCACTATCTAAATAAGTAATATTGCTCATGTTAGTATTTTATCTCCTATTGCCACTTCACAGCAATATTGATCATCAGACAGACGAAACGCGCTAGGGGTACCTCATTGACTCTCCACACTAAGATAAGCTTTAAGTCTCTCATTTTAGATAAAGTTTTATATTTTAGTCTTTATATATTCCATATTCTTCTCTATCTCTTTTTTACCTTCTCCTAGTGCTCCTATATGTATTCCCCTATGTTATTTTTAATTGTTAAAAACATTTTTTTAATAAAATGATTGTAATACTTACATTAAAATGTATTTATACATAACAATTGGACAAAGAAACCCCTAAAGAGCTGATCATTTCTGGGGCTTGTTGTCCTTAAAGAAGATAATTAATCTTTGGACCCAACGTGTTTCATCCTTATAAGGACTTCATCAGGGGAAATCCATTTGGAGCTGGTATAATAAAGAGGAAAAAAGGAGAACAACATTTATATCCAAAAAATAAAATCTACAAACTTATTACAGTTAGTATTTCATTATTTAAAAATACAAAAAAAGATTCATAACCATAAGTAAATTTACCAAAATGGTTTTGCAGAATCTCGTTTTACAGAATCATAATTAAATACATAAAATCAAATCAATTATTTTGATTATGAACAGTTATCAATTGAGACCACCATGGTCAAAAAGAAAAAAAAACTCATCAGACAAGTTCATTAGTGGGGTGCTCCCAGTGGGTGTCCACCAGATCAGTGGATCCACATATCTAACTCGCGGTATCCAACCATTTGCAAGGGCACTCTCCTCAAAATGAAATCATTTAGGTACAACCAGGTATAACAAAGTTTATTCATATGATTTTGTGGCTCATAACAGACTGTTACAAAATCCGTGATATATATATATATATATATATATATATATACACACACACACACACACACACACACACACACACACACACACACAATGATAATAATAGTAGGAATAATAATAGGATAATAATAGGATAATAATAAGAGGAATAATAAGACTTAAGACAGAGAGTGAGCATTTGGTGGAGGGAGACAAGGCAATAGCAGATCACCTAAATAATTATTTTTGCTCAGTATTTACTACAGAAGAAGGGATGGGGCCACAGTTAAGTTGCAAGGACATTCATAAAAATAAGGCAGATGAAAGTACATTTACAGAGGAGAAGGTCCTAACAGAACTTCCACAACTAAAAGTGGATAAATCAATGGGACCAGATGGGATACACCCAAGGATACTCAAAGAGCTAAAAGATGTGCTGGTTACACCTTTAATAGAATTATTTAACCAGTCACTAAATACAGGTGCTATTCCAGAGGACTGGAAAAGAGCAAATGTAGTTTCACTGCACAAAAGTGGAAGCAAGTAACTACAGACCAGTAAACCTTACATCAGTAGTAGGGAAAGTAATGGAAAAACAATTAAAAGAAAGAGTTGTGGAATATCTTAAATCAAACCACTTACAGGATCCAAAACAGCATGGATTTACTGGTGGGAGATCATGCCAAACAAATCTTATTGACTTTTTTGACTCTGTGACAAAAATAATAGATCAAGTGGGAGCTGTATATGTAGCATATCTATACTTTAGTAAGGCATTTGACACTGTCCCACATCGCAGACTGCTAAATCAACTTGAAAGCGTGGGGGCGGATTATAAAACAGTTAAATGGATAAGAACCTGGTTGCAGGATAGGAAACAGACAGTTTTAGCTAATGGAGTGCAATCTATGGAGGGAAATGTTACCAGTGGAGTACCCCAGGGATCTGTACTTGGTCCAGTTCACTTTAATATCTTTGTTGGTGACATTGCAGATGGTATTGAAGGGAAGGTATGCCTTTTTGCAGATGATACAAAGATATGCAACAGGGTAGACACACCGGGAGGGGTAAAACAAATTATTGATGACCTAGGTAGGCTTGATAAATGGTCAAGAACGTGGCAACTAAAGTTTAATGCTAAAAAATGCAAAATCATGCACTTGGTTCTCAAAAACCCAAAGGCTAAATATAGTATCAAGAGTACTATAATGGAAACTACTGAGGCGGAAAGGGATTTAGGAGTCACTATTTCAAGTGACTTGAAGGCAGGAAAGCAATGCAACAAAGCAATGAGAAAGGCAAGTCAGATGCTTGGTTGCATAGGGAGAGGAATCAGTAGTAGGAAAAAAGAAATGATGTCACTGTATAGGTCATTGGTGCGGCCCCATCTGGAATACTGTGTCCAGTTCTGGAGACCATATCTCCAGAAGGATATAAATACATTAGAGAGTGTACAAAGAAGGGCAACTAAAATGGTGCATGGCCTACATCACAAAACGTACCAAGAAAGGCTAAAAGATCTTAACATGTATAGTTTGGAGGAGAGAAGGGAAAGGGGGACATGATAGAAACTTTCAAATATAGCAAGGGTCTTAACAAAGTTCAGGAGGGAAACATTCTTCAAAGGAAGAGAAATATTAGAACTCAAGGAAATACACTGAGACTGGAGGGGGGGAGGTTCAGGGGAAATTTAAGGAAAGATTACTTCACAGAAAGGGTAGTGGATAAGTGGAATAGTCTACCATCAGAGGTGGTAAAAGCCAAGACTGTAGAGCAATTTAAACATGCTTGGGATAGGCATATGAATATTCTTACAAAGAATTAAGGTTCAAAAAAGGGTTGAGATTGCCTAAAGGATAAAAAAAAGGGGCAGACTAGATGGGCCAAGTGGTTCTTATCTGCCGTCAAATTCTATGTTTCTATGTTTCTATGTAAAGATGCAGGCGGCACTCGTAATCAACTGACAATGGGGGTAATTCTGAGTTGATCGTAGCAGCAAGAAAGTTAGCAATTGGGCAAAACCATGTGCACTGCAGGTGTGGCAGATATAACATTTGCAGAGAGAGTTAGATTTGGGTGGGTTATTTTATTTCTGTGCAGGGTCAATACTGGCTGCTTTATTTTTACACTGCAAATTAGATTGCAGATTGAACACACCACACCCAAATCTAACTCTCTCTGCAAATGTTATATCTGCCCCCTCTGCAGTGCACATGGTTTTGCCCAATTGCTAAAAAATTCCTGCTGCGATCAACTTGGAATTACCCCCAATGTACGCAGGTAGCAATAGCAGTTGTTTCCGAGTGCCACCTGCATCGCTGTGTATAAGGACCCATGGCTAAGTTGAGGAGTTAAGGAGGGCACCGGAGCAGTTAATATTGTTGAGGGAATGCTGCCTTCCAGAACTGTATATGTATATTATATATATATATATATATATATATATATATATATATATATATATATATATATATATACCGTATGGTCCGGCTCTCCTTCTGATTGCAGTACCCGTCCGGGTGCCCTCACGTAGTCTGATGAAAGTGCCCCAATAAAGTGGCACTGAAACGTTATTATATCTGCCTGTCTGAGCTGTGATTTATTTGAATAGTCCAGGAGTGCCGCACTTGGAGATTTGTGTGTATATATATATATATACATATACTTCCAGGTACGGCGGCACTCGGATATAAATACGTTTAAGGCAGAATGTACAATGTTTCGGAGAACTTTATTTCCACTCCGTCATCAGTGGAAATAAAGTTCTCCGAAACGTTGTACATTCTGCCTTAAACGTATTTATATCCGAGTGCCGCCGTACCTGGAAGTATGCTGTGGGCCTATTTGGGCACCTAGAAGGGCACAGGAGCTGTTGTATTTGTTACTAGGAGTGCTGCCCTAATTGCGGATTATATATATATATATATATATATATATATATATATATATATAGAGAGAGAGAGAGAGAGAGAGAGAGAGAGAGAGAGAGAGAGAGAGAGAGAGAGAGAGAGAGATAAGTAATGGAGGCACTCTCCAGACTTTCCAAAATATGCAAAAATGTTCTCATTTATTGTGATATACGTTACATATTCCACTTGAATGGTATCCTCAAGCGCTTTCGGCCCTAAACGGGCCTTCCTCAGGAGGCTATCTGTAGCAGCTATACATCAGGTAATGAAACCAAGCAGCAGATCATCCCAGGTATCCAGCAGTAAAATAAGCCATGCTGTTAGGTGCGCGGCGCCGCTCGGTCTGCTTCCGAGCGACGCTCACGGCCGCCGCACCTCCGTTCCTGCCCGCCCGGCGCCTAACAATGCCAGGACGCCGTGCACGCTGAGCCGCCGGGTCCCTGGCAACGCCAGGACGCCGTGCACGCTTAGCCGCCGGGTCCCTGGCAACGCTGGGATGCCGTGCGCGCGTAGCCGCCGGACCCTTAGCAACGGGGACACCACAGACGAACCGCGTTCCCCGTTGCTTCCTATCAATCAATACACCTGTTAGCTCTGGTCGTGCAGCAGGGCAGCTGCACGACATTACTAATTAAGCTTCGCTGCAGCTATTGGAGGGCTCCCTGTTATATTCTCCCTCACTACCTGGCACAGACGCCGGTGATAGCTTCCTGTATGCTGTTCCTGCCTTGTAACGTCTGTTCCTGGTCAGCTGTATCTGGTTGATCCTGCTCCCTGTGCTCCAGAGTCCTGGAGTTCTGAAGCCGGTCCTGGGAATCCTTCCTGTTCAAGTGAACCTGTTGCAGTCATCTGAGGGTTCTCGTTTGTTGGGGTTCTCTCCCGGTTTCGTGAGTAGCGGCTTCTGCCACGTGTTGCGGCCTAGGCCGCTTAGTCCTGTTGGTACTTTTTGTATTGGTGGTTTTTGCGGAGGTTTCCGCTTTTCACTGTCCTCCCCGGAACTCGGCGGTGCCGTGTGGGGGAGTGGACAGTGATATTTCTTGTTGTTCTTTTCCTTTGGCGGCGTGCCGCACATAAATTTAGTTTTAGGGTAGTTAGTAGCCCCTAGCTTCTGTTTGCTTTAGTTAGAGGTCCCCTTGTTATTATCCTGTCTCGGTTCACGCTTTGTCTCACGCTAAGACCTGGGGGCATCGGAGTTGGGCAGACCTAATCCGCCCTTCAAACGCGGCTGCCGTGGGCCCAAGAAACCATAGTCACTCAGCCGTGAACTGACCACACAGGTAAAACAACGGAGGTAGTGTGCTAGGGGATATTTCCGTTCCCTCCCTATTTCAGCGTCACGTCCTGGTGCTCTGGACTCACTTCGCAACATCTTTCTAGTTCTGAGCATCAGGAACGTAACACATGCCTGACTGGCTCTATATATACACCTAATCCCAATTGAAAATGGCGCCAAAACCGCCCACTTTATGACCTAATAATTGTGCGACTTAAAAAACACTACTATACAACCTACACCACAAATAGTGCACACCATCTACGCCGGGAAAATAACTTACTTAAAGAGCAATTCACCTTAATGCTTTAATGTTACATCTAAATAAAGAATGAAGCTGCTTAGGAGAGTGCTGGGTTTTCGGTTTGGTATATTTGAGTTCGGTGGTCACAGCCCACCGCACCCCAACCCCTGGGAATGGGGAGTGCAGTGGTTCCTCGTGTTTGTTTGTATAACAGGGTTAATTTTTAATTGGCCCATTTGTGACCATATCTCTCTCTCATGCACCCCTAAGCTCATTTACCTTTAACCTGGATCAGCTGCTATGTAGGTGTGTTGGTGACTGTCTCACTTTGAAAGCTAGTAGTCTGTTGGCAGGTGAGCTGTAAACCAGGTTTGTGTATATATATATATATATATATATATATATATATATATATATATATATAGTGTGATTCCAAAGTCGCAGTACACCCTTTTGTTTCAAAAACTGTGGAGAAGATGGGAAAACTGAATACTCCAGTAAGATATGGGGGAGGTGGGCTATTTTTTAGGGTATGTAGCGAACATGGGCGCCATCTTGAAAATGGACATCTTGAATCTAAGTCACTTTTTTCAAAAGGAAATGGGTTCATATAACATGTCAAACAACATCAGAATTTCTGAAAAGTTTATTACTGCAAACAGATTTGAAATAGGAGTTTTGGTTCAAAAGTTACAACACTTTTTTTTACAGGCTGAATTGTTCTCCAGAAAGGACAGTCATTCACTGTGTTCAACATGTTGTCCCTCTTGGTCAACACAACTTCAAAGGCTTTGGATACAATCATCATGCACTCACAGAAGGATTTCCAAAGGAATGCAGGTACACACTTCTTCAATGCATTGCTAGAAATTTATGTTTCTTATTTTCTCCACATACACAAGTTGCTTTAAATGACCCCACAGATAAAAGTCAAGAGGTGTGAGGTCAGGTGATCTGGGTGGCCATTCCACAGAACCACGTCGACTAATCCAATGACCAAAAATAAAATTTGAGTTAGAGCAAGTAATATACAATGGTGGCTTTAGTAGTAAAACCTAGTGTAACGGTTTTTAGTGGCCATGGTAATAAACAGAAAGAAAAAAAAGTTTTAAAAATGTCTGTACCTCATTCAAACTGAACATGTTTGATACTAAAATTAAGAGGATTAGAGGACTTCCTAATAATATACTAAAACATGAAAGTTTAAAAATATCAATATACCCATTAAGTATAATTTAGAACACTTATCTGACCATCTAACCACTGATGAACAACTGCTCTGTAGTGTGGTGGATCCCCATCCTGTTGAAAGTAACTGCCATCTTCATTCAGAACTGAGGGGAACACCACTTTTTGCAACATTTCGAGGTAGTGTTGTGCATTTAGGTTCTGGTCAATGAAAATGGGTCCAATTACACGGGTACCACATATCCACACCACACCATAACCTTTACTTTAGCAACAACATTGGAAGGTTCCATCCAGTGTGTATCATGGTCTCTCCAGTACCTGTGGTTGTGACGGTTAACTTCACCACTGACATAAAAGTTTGCCTCATCACTGAACAAGATGCCTTGTGCAAAAGAGGGATCATGTTGATGTTGCTGGGTCATCCTATGCTAGGTACTGGAGTATCTGGATCTTGAATGGATGCCATTGATGGGCATGAAGGATTCGTACGATCGTTGACTGGCTAATTCCACAATCTGCTGACAAACATTGTGTACTGCGTTATGGGCTTTTCACGAAGGATGCCTCATCAGTAGCACTTTTTGGATGACCACTCCGTGATGGGTGATATTCAGTTTGCCAACTGCTGGGATCCCGGTGCTCAGTATACCAGCACCGGAATCCCGACACCCAGCATACCGACACCTATTCTCCCTCTTGGGGATCCACGACCCCCCTGGAGGGAGAATAAATAGCGTGGCGTGCATAGCGGGCCACCGTGCCCTCTGCATGGCGAGCGCAGCGAGCCTGGAAGGGGATCATTTGCACTTGCCCTGCTGTTGGTATGCTGGCAGTCGGGATCCTGAAGTCGGTCTGCTGCCCACCAGGAACCCAGATGCCTGCAAACCATACTACACCCCTCCGTGACTTGTCAGCCACAGTCCCAGTTTCTCGGAATATAGACATTAGGCACCTGACAGTGTTATGTGAAATTTGAGGTCCTTCTGGGTGCTGGTTGCTAAAATCTGCAGCTATGACATGGAAACTTTGTTCTCCAGACATCAAAATGACCTCAATTCTCTCTTATTTTGTCAAAGCCATCTTCAGTTACATGCAAACAAAAAAGTGATGTATCTTTTGAACAATAACTGCTATTTCAAATCTGTTTGCAGCAATAAACTTTTCAGCAAATTATGTTGTTTGACATGTTACACAACCTCCTTTCCATTTGAAAAAAGTGGCTTATATTCAAGATGGCCAATTACAAGATGGAGCCCATTTTGGGTACATACCCTAAAGAAAGCCCACCTCACCCATACCTTACTGGAGCATTCAGTTTTCCCATTTTGTGCACTGTTTTTGAAACAAAAGGGTGTACTGCGACTTTTGAATCACTATATCTATATATATATATATATATATATATATATATATATATATATATATATATGAAAAAGGTGAAAACAGCACCTACTAATGTAGTATATAAGGATCTCAAAAAATGTGAACCTTCACCCGTTTGTAACACCCTTGAAATAAGCAAGTACCGTCTCAAGTGGACACAGGGCCGGTTCTAGCCCTTTTTGCGCCCTGGGTGGGAAATAGGGGCGTGGCTTCATAAGGTGGTGTGGTCAGTTACGCCCCCTGTACAGTAGAGTAGCGCCGCTGAAATGCTGTCCGGTGCGCGATGACGTCATTGCGCACCGCACAGTAAAGGTCCTCTCCACGAAGGTAAACTAGACGTGTATCGTCTAGTTCCCTTCGTGGAGAGGACCTTTGCTGTGCAGTGCGCGATGACGTCATCGCACACCGCACAGTAAAGGTCCTCTCCACGATGGTAAACTAGACGCGCAGCGTCTAGTTCCCTTCGTGGAGAGGACCTTTGCTGTGCAGTGCACGATGACGTCATCACGCACCGCACAGTAAAGGTCCTCTCCACGAAGGGAAACTAGACGCTACGCATCTAGTTCCCTTCACAGTGGGACACAGCGGGCAGCGGCAGCGGGACACATCGGGAAGCGGGGGGCACAGCAGTAGCGGATCTTTCCATGGTGCGGCGCCCTCCGGATGGCGCCGGTGCCCTCCGGAAGGTGGCGCCCCAGGCAAAAGTGGAATAAATAGATCTAGAGCGCAATAGGGCACTACACTCCTGATGAAGTCCAGGCCAGTGACGCCAGAAGGATGAAATGCATTGAGTTAGACTGACCAGACCTTACCTACTACAGATCAGATAAGCTGTTTTTGTATCTTTTTAATGTACGGGCATTTGATGTTTTTTAATCAAAAAAATCTTGTGTTAAACTGTATTACACTATCTTGGCTCCCCCATTTGTTCTCTCCTATATTCCTGATATCATTGAGAATTGGAAAGTTCATGAGGTTCCAATACTGACTGTGACATCCATCTAGACTGTGAACATCACCTGAATTGTGTGCGTCATGTAAAATGGATATGTCCACTTGAGATGGTAATTGCTTATTTCAAGGGTGTTACAAACGGGTTAAGGTTCACATTTGTTGAGATCCTTATATACTACACTAGTAGGCGCTGTTTTCACCTTTTTCCTAGATCTAACAAACAAGCCTTATTGAACTTCGGTCATCTGGATTATGGCTGCCACCCTTTAAAAAGGGAGTGTTGATTGACTCTATAGAGTTGGACACTACCAACCTCTCTGAATTAAGACTCTGCTCGACTACTCATATATGGTGTAGCGCTGAGTATATATACACACACACAGAGTATATACACACAATCGTGTCTCCCTACAGTATTGCTGCGTACAACAGTATCCTGTAGCAGGACCACTATGCATATGCAGAGCAGCATGCCACTTCATGTGTATCGCTACCTGGCTCCCATTGACTTCAAAAAGGCAGCCGGTACTTGCAACCTCCAGCTCCCATTGAAGTCTATGCATAGCGGAAATATATGTACAGCTTATTGCCTACTATACCAGAATCAGTGTGCCATCACAGCAACAGTGAGAGAGGATATATCTGTACAAACAGTGTATATGTATATATATATATATATATATATATATATATATATATATATATACACATACATACATACATACACACACACACATACACACACACACATATACATATATAGTGATAAGGATCACGTACACCAGGTAAAAATTACACTGCAGGTTTATTCTTTTCTCCAGCAGTTAGGTCACTCATATGATTGTAACAGCAGTTCGCAGAAGGTTACAGGTTACAGCATAATATTCCATGTTCTGACAATCAGCAATAGTATAGGCTCCAATGGCTCCTAACGTAAACCTAGACCCCCAGCCTATTGCCTGGCCACCTTGTCCAGCATAATTAGCATTATCCCTGTGCACAGACAGAATTCTTAAAGGCAGCTAACAAGTGCTACTAATCAACTTAACTGCAGTTCATCCCTGACCTCAAGGAAAACCTGGACTGGATCCATGTTAAATTGGTGTTACATCCTTTAACAGGGAAATCCTGCTGCCTCTGCCACACTTCTCCCTGCTTATCTTCAACCACCTTGGTGAAGTTAAGAATTTCAAGGTGAGCTCTTTGCCGTGCCTACCTCTGTTTGTGCCATCCAACCAGGAACACACCCCACCATCCTAAATAGTTCCCCTTCTTCACCTTCTTCCTTCTTCTCCCCTAGCTTCACAACAGGGTAGTGAGGAAGATCGGAATCCACAAACCACCTGGAAAGGGCATATGCATTTAGGTGTTTTCCAGGACAATGCTGTGCATCAAATTTAAATGGATGTAAAGCCAAAAACCAATGGTTACACAAGCATTTACTTCTTTTTTCATGTGCATCCATTGTAAGGGTGCATGGTCTGTGATTAGCTGAAATTCTCACCGCAGTAAATAATATTTTACCGATTCTACTGTCCATTTAACTGCCAAGCACTCCTCTTCCATGGGTGAGTATTTGTGTTCTCTGGGCAGCAATTTCCGGCTAAGGTAGAGGATTTCTCCTCCCCCTATACTCTGATCACGACTACTGAACTTTATCCATTGGCATCGCTTATTCACGGGGACACCTCCTGTTACTCCACAGAAGATCCACTTTATTTATAAGAGGCTGCTCCGGCCAACGCTACCACCTTGCACTTTATTTCATATTTCCAGTGGCTGCTCTCTCCCCGTTGAAACCTCTGCAACAAACGGCGGCTTCGGTCAGCGCCTTTGTATGGCGCGTACAGCCAGCAGAGGTTTCTCCTTGCAATTAAGGATGGCTACGGCCAGCGCTATCATACGGCGCCCACAGCTATCAGAGGACTCTCCGTACTAGTAACCCACTTACGGCGTCCCTGGCCACAGCTACTGCACGGCGCATTCAATCAATAGCAGCAGCTCTGACTACAAATATCGGTCATTTCATCTAAGTGGGTATCAAAGGACTTCCCCTAGGCCTCGGGAGATCACATGAAGACCCTGGTCAAACCATCTTAAAGACGCCGGTAAATATACAGCAGCCTCTGTTAGAGCAATCCAGCTCACTCCTTCTCCCTGTTTAATTAATCAGTGGGCTTTAGTGGACTTCACCGAGGACGCTCGATGTTTATAGCCCCAGGACAGATAATTATATATTATCAATAATTGACATTTATTTACTGTCGGGACTTCTATGTTTCCACCAGCTAGAGTGTGCATGTTGCCTCTACACCTGTAGCAAGATCTGCCACTAAGTTAAACTTTTTAAGCGATACAATCTTAATAAGCATGTAAGAATAAGGATACATTTTTTAAACAGTGTTACAAATCTATATCTACACTGAGCTAATATTCTATACATTGCTTTAATTATTTCAATTGTGGATACCGTTCATTAGATATATTTACGGTTTTTCAGAGTATATACACATTTACAATTCTTTTATATATTGTGTAATAGTCTTTTATTGGTGTGTTATTATTATTATTATTTTAATAAATATATTTTACATACTTTGGTTGTCAGCTCTCCACAATTATGGTATACTAACAACACTGAACTCGCAGCCAATCTTTTTTCTTTCTTTAGAGGATGGGTTTCTCCTCCCCATCTACCTCTTTGGAAAGGACTGTACCTAACCTAATCCCAGAGGCATCCTTCTGCAATATAACTTGCTTTTTGAAATCTAGAACCTGTAAAACAGACTCTGCACACAAGGCATGCCTTAAATCCTGCCATGCAGCCTCTGCCTTTCTAGACCATATTATTATATCTGGGGACTGTTTCTTCAGACACTCAGTTAGTGGTGCCACCCTAGTGGCAAAATTACAAATAAAGCTGCAATAACAGCATACTAGACCAAGAAATGCCCTGACTTGTGACTCACATTTTGGTTTAAGCCATGTGAGCACTGCTTCTGCTTTATTAGATTGATGCTTAACTTGCCCTCTGCCTATGATATTTCCCAAACACTTTGCCTCCACCAATCTGATGGCACACTTCTCTGGGTTAGCTTTGAAACCCTGTACCCATAGAGACTGTAACACTGCCTCCACCTTCAGAAGGTGTTACTCCCAGTCGAGCTAAAAATGACAATAGCATCTAAATATGCCTTGGCATATTCTCTATGAGTCCAGAGCAACTTGTTTTTAGCTCTTTGGAATGTTGCAGGAGCTTCATGTAAACCAAAAGGCAGCACTTTATATTGAAAGAGACCCTCCGGGGTGGAAAAGGCTGCCTTGGCCTTGGCAGCTTCAGTCAAAGGAATTTGCCAGAACCAATCAAGAGTAGTGAGATACAGTACTGACTTTTTGCTAAATCTTCTTTTAATTCTTCAACTCGGGGCAAAGTGTAGGCGTCAAACAGAAATTTTTTATTTAATTTGTTGATATCATTACAACCTCTTAGGGCTCCTGAAGGCATAGTCACTAAGACAGAGGTTCTCAAACTCGGTCCTCGGGAGCCCACACAGTGCATGTTTTGCAGGTTACCCAGCAGGTGCACAGGTGTATTAATTACTCACTGACACATTTTAAAAGGTCCACAGGTGGAGCTAATTATTTCACTTGCGATTCTGTGAGGAGACCTGCAAAACATGCACTGTGTGGGCCCCCGAGGACCGAGTTTGAGAACCTCTGCACTAAGACAATGAAATTATTCCATTTACTGTTTGACTTCTCTATGACCCCTAGATGCAGCATCTCCTCCACTTCCCGTTTTACTGCTGCCTGTTTAGCCTCAGGTATGTGATATGGCCTTTGTTTTATTACCACCCTGGGTGGAGTAATAATATCATGCTGTATGATTTGGGTTTTGCCCAAACACATACTGTACTACTAAGGACTCTGCTACTAAGTCTACCACTTCTTGTTTCTGGCTGAGATTAAAGGAGACTTCCATATGAACATGACAATCTGAGGGTTTTATGGCCACTAAAGAGGGTTGACTGGTATTTTTTCCCAGGGTTTTCATAAATTCACATGATATATGTAGACTTCCTCCTTTCTATCCTCTTGCTGAACCTTATAGTTAACAGGTCCCACTACCTCTATTATCTCATAAGAGTCTTGCCACTAGGCATACATTTTACATTCAGTGGTGGGTACGAGAAGTACTACCTTATCTTCCAGTTTAAAAGACTGGTTAACTACAGTAACATCATAACTATGTTTTTGACGCTGTTTAGCCCTGTTCATGTGCTAATTCGTAAGTGGCTCAATTTGCCTTAAATGGTCAAACAGTTGGGCTAAAATCTGAAATTTGTTAGGCTCTTGGGTGATGGTTGCTCCCACCCTTCTTTTACCAGATCTAAAATTACCTTGGGTTTTCTACCATAGAGAAGTTTGAAGGGGATAAGAGGCTTGGGGTAACTTTCAAACTGCAAACATCAGAAAGGTTAGGAGTAGGTCCCAATCATGCTTCTCCTGAGACACTGCCCTTTTTTTTCCATTTGCTTAAGGGTTTGGTTCATATTACGTAGTGGTATGGCCTCCGGGTATCTGGTTGCATAGTCAACCACTACTAATATATATTGATACCCACAAGCAGTTTTTCTCCACTGGCCCTATCAAATCCATACTAATGTGCTCAAAATGCATGGAGATGATATGCAGAGGAATCAATAGAGCCCTAAATTCTGGCCAGGATGCCGTCTTATAACACACTTGGCATTCTTGCCAATATTTCTTTACTGCTGCATAAATGCCTGGCCAAAAGAACCTTAACTGTATATACTGGAGAGTTTTCTCCACCCCACAGATGAGTGTGAGCCACCCTTATTACCATCTGCTCGTGTTTTACAGGGAACCAACAACTGGTTTAACCTTTTACCCTGCAAATAAGTAACACAGTACAATAAATAATTTTTCAATACAAAGTATGGCACCGCTTCTGGTGGTAAAGCAGTAATTACCTTACCATTCACCTCTACAACACTATGGAAGGCATTTATCAAATTTCCATTATTCTGTTGGTCCCGCCCAAAGTCTTGTAAAGACACTTTCTCCAATGGGAGACCACTGTGCTTCAGTATCATTGTCCCCTTGCTGCTCACTGGCTAGGAGGATTTTACAGTCATAGAACTTGGGCAACCTGTAAATCTTGGTTCTTGGGATCCTTCAGCCTCTGTCTGCCTGGCAATACCATGACAGCTAATCACCTCCGGCAGTAACAGAAAGTCAAGGCCTAAAATTAGCTGATTGGGAAGTACAGATTGTGTAATAGTTAGCATTACTGCCTCACAGCACTGAGGTCATGGGTTTGATTCCCACAATGGCCTTAATTGTGTGGAGTTTGTACATTCTCCCCATACTTGTGTGGGTTTCCTCCGGGTGCTCCGGTTTCCTCACACAAAGCAAAATATACTGGTAGGTTAATTGGCTCTTAACAGAATCAACCCTAACATGAATGTGTGTGCGAGTACATGTGGTAGGGAATATAGATTGTAAGCTCTATTGGGCCAGGGACTGATGTGAATGGCCAAATAGTCTCTATAAAGTGCTGCAGAATATGTGTGCGCTATATAAATAACTGGTAATAAATTAATAATTAAATAAGGAGGTCTGGAAGCTACCATTTTTACTGGCCTCCCTGGCTTACCGCAGCTACCATTTTTACTGGTCACCACTGGCAGGTGCATTAATGGGCATTCCTCTATATTGAGGGAGGGATCCTGGCAATGAGAGGTATGACCCTGTGGAGACCTTTCAGCACTGCTTACAAAGACAAGGCTGCAGGTACAAAATTCAAACATTACCAATTGTTTAATAATAATCATTGCAATAAAATCTAACATTTTGAATGAGGTTCTTCGCATCGTTATGGCCATAAATAACAGCTTGCCCACCAGTGTACATGTGACCTCATTAATTGGGCAAGTCCCTAACATATTGGAGGGTACAAGTCCAGGGTGCGGGATACCTCAAACCCAAGCAGCCGAGTGACTCCAGGCAGAGCCGGATTAAGGGGGGGGCCCGGGGGATACGTACCCCGGGCCCCCCTTTCCAAAAGGGCCCCCTGCTACACCGCAGATCGGATTTCTCTTCCGATCCGATCTGCGGTGCTGTGCTCCGCTCCCCGCTCCCTTAGAACAGATTGACATGCGGACGAGCGTCCGCATGTCAATCTGCGGTCTCCTCTCCCTCCCTGCTGTGTTGGAGGGACACGGACCGCATCGCGCGTCTCTCCTGTGTCCCTCCCTGGCTCTCCCCCGGCCGGTCTAAGGAAGTGCCATTCGTGAGCTCTGATTGGCTCACGAACCGGCACTTCCTGTATTAGACCAGCGGGGGAGAGCCAGGGAGGGACACAGGAGAGACGCGCGATGCGGTCCGTGTACCTCCAACACATGGGGGGGGAGCAGGCACTTGGGGCATATACTTGGCACTGTGGGGGGCAGATCTGGCACTGGGGGCATATACCTGGCACTGTGGGGGGCAGATCTGGCACTGGGGGCATATACCTGGCACTGTGGGGGGCAGATCTGGCACTGGGGGTATATACCTGGCACTGTGTGGGGGGGGGAGATCTGGCACTGGGGGCATATACCTGGCACTGTGGGGGGCAGATCTGGCACTGGGGGGCATATACCTGGCACTGTGGGGGGAAGATCTGGCACTGGGGGCATATACCTGGCACTGTGGGGGGCAGATCTGGCACTTGGGGCATATACCTGGCACTGTGGGGGGCAGATCTGGCACTGGGGGCATATACCTGGCACTGTGGGGGGCAGATCTGGCACTGGGGGCATATACCTGGCACTGTGGGGGGCAGATCTGGCACTGGGGGCATATACCTGGCACTGTGGGGGGGGGAAGATCTGGCACTGGGGGCATATACCTGGCACTGTGGGGGGCAGATCTGGCACTGGGGGGCATATACCTGGCACTGTGGGGGGGAAGATCTGGCACTGGGGGCATATACCTGGCACTGTGGGGGGCAGATCTGGCACTGGGGGCATATACCTGGCACTGTGGGGGGCAGATCTGGCACTGGGGGCATATACCTGGCACTGTGGGGGGCAGATCTGGCACTGGGGGCATATACCCGGCACTGTGGGGGGCAGATCTGGCACTGGGGGCATATACCTGGCACTGTGGGGGGCAGATCTGGCACTGGGGGCATATACCTGGCACTGTGGGGGGGGAGATCTGGCACTGGAGGCATATACCTGGCACTGTGGGGGAATATCTGGCACTGGGGGCATATACCTGGTACTGTGGGGGAATATTTGGCACTGGGGGGAGCAGGCACTGAGGGGGCATATGTGGCACTGGGGGGGGGTATATGTGGCACTGGGGGCATGTACCTGGCACTGTGGGGGAATATCTGGCACTAGGGGCATATACCTGGCACTGTAGGGGAATTTCTGGCACTGGGGGCATATGTGGCACTGGGAGCATGGCCCTAGCAACAAGCACTACCCCCTAGCAACGAGCATGACACCCAGTGCATGAAACCCCTGGCAACGAGCATGACACCCTGAGCATGAAAACCTCTGGCACCGTGCATGGAACCAAGAGCATGAAACCCCTGGCAACGAGCAGGTAATTTAAAAGTAATTAGAAGCCTTACTGTAGAACTTAATGTGTAATGGGCATTACGGTGTGTGGCATAATGTATCACGGACATTGCGGTGTGTGTCATAATGTATCAGGCATTACGGTGTGTTGTATACTATATCACGGGCATTGTGGTATGTGGTATAATGTCTCAGGATCATTGTGGTGTGTGTCATACTGTGTCACAGACGTATGTGCTATAATGTATCAGGGGCATTGCAGTGTGTAGCATAATGTATAACGGGCATTGCGATTCCTGTCATAATGTGTCACAGGCATTACGGTGTGTGGCATAATGTGTCTGGGGCATTACAGTGTGTGCATATTGTGTCATGTGCATTATTGTGTGTGGAATAATGTCTAAGGGCCATTGCAGTATGTGGAATAATGTATACTGGGCATTACTATAAGGAGGAAAAATGACAAATAATGTAAGGGGCATGAATCAGGATTATTTTTCTTTCCTGTGATGGCCAACGTATGGGCGTGCAGGTTGCAAAACTGGGGTATAAGGTAGTCTTTTCCTGCAATGCCACGCCCTCCACGCAAAGCCACGCCCATTTCGACAGCCACACACCCTTTTTGCCGGCGCGCGCCTGCGGCGTGCACATTTTTCTACCTTTGCTAGTGCCAATTACGGGGGGTATGGGGAGGGGGGGGGGGCGCCGAAGGATTTTTTGGCTTGGGGGAGAAAAATTTCTAGGTACGCCACTGGGCTCAGCTGTCCAATAATGTATCAATGAAACAGCCTGCGTGCCCAGCCAATGACTGAGCGGCAGGCTGCTTCATTCATACTTTATTGGACGGCTGAGCCGTCGCTCAGCTCAGCTGTCCTGTCTGTGCGCCCGCTGCTGCAGTGAGGACGGGATCCGGGGAGCACAGCACTGCAGATCGGATCGGAAGAGAGATCCGATCTGCGGTGTGGCAGGGGGTGTGCTGCTTGGGGAGGCAATATATATATATATATATATATATATATATATATATATATATATATATATATATATATATGTGTGTGTGTGTGTATATATATATATGTATATGTGTATATATATATATATATATATATATATATATATATTTCTGCCTTCTCTATTAGGGGCCCCACTCTCTTAAGTGCCCCGGGCCCCCCATGGTCTTAATCCGGCTCTGACTCCAGGGCAACCCTCTATTAAAAAAAATATAGTGGAAAAAAAGTGAAGTTAGTTATGTTAGTGAAAGAAGCTGCTAAAAATCAGCAGTGGTTAAGTAGTGAAAGGTAACATGATAAGAAATAAAGTAGTGAGAGGTAAAGTAGTGAGAAGTGAAGTGGGAAATGAGTTATATCGAAACAACACACACAATAGGGATGAAAGGAAATGCAAAACTAAATGTTAACCTGTGTTGCTCCTGAGGCTGACCTCTATGTCCCCATGTATCCCCAGAGATGATGGTCAAGGCATTGCCATTATCAACTAAGACCCAGACCTCTTGGCTTTCAATTTGTACCAACAGAGGAAACAGAGCAGTTTCCACTGGGGAAATGCTTTCAGCAGCCATGATGACCACAGGCCAAGTGGTTTTCCCTGTGTCATAATCCATTGGCTCATCCTGTTTTGGACAGTCTCTGCGTACATGACTGGACTCACTGTAATCAAAACAGAGCTGGAGGTGTGTTCTTTTGTTTGACCACAGGGACCTGGGTTCTGAGCTTAGGTAATGGCTGCAACCCTTGATTGGCTCTATTCAGTTTCCCAAGGGTCAGGTACCTCTCAATTACCACCGCCAGCTCCTCAATTGTTTGGTGATCAGCATGTAGGGCCCATTGTTGTACAACCTTGTCTAATACCCTTAAATCATGGTCAGAAGCAACAATTACCACTGCACGCTTTGCCAATTGAAACCAAGGAGACTTCGATGGGATCAGCCACCAATTATGATATTCCTGGGCTTTATTGGGGTCCAACACCACAAACCTGCTGAGTTCAATCGGGGATAGGAGCTGGCCTCAGACACTGTCAAATCAACATATGCATTCGGTGTAAGACAGGGAGCTAATCTGGCATTCCACTCCTCCTCTGGCCACAGCAGTGCATTCAAAGGTGCACAATAATGCCTCAATATCATCAGATGGGGCAAGCTTTTGTAACACCTACTGCTCCTGCCCAGCTTTTCTCATTTCCTTTAATTCATCATGCAGCAACTGAATCTAAGTTTTCTGCCCAGCAGCCAGCTTCTTCTGTCCTGCAACCAGATTAGCAAACACTTTCATTACCTCCTCTATATTGCACTACTTTTCAACTTTGTGGACAAATTTAGCAGGCTTAATTAACGCTCTGGTATGTCAGTTTCACAAAACAGATTATTAATGTACAGTATACTACTTTTGTGTGCACTTTTCTGTCTCACTGGCCATACACACTGTAAGGCATTACACTTACCAACAGTCCTGGCCTCCAATCCACATATTGAAGTAAATAATTCTGTCAAGGTGTGAAATAGTTGCCATTTTAGAGCTGCCTTACCCACTTACACAATCAGCTGCTGTCAGAGCACTCAAACTCAATTTAATCCTGGGTCCATTGCTGTGTCCATCTATGTGGGCCCCGTTTGGGCAGCAAATGTGACAAGGATCACATACACCAAGTAAAATTCAAACAGCAGGTTTATTTTTTCTCCAGCAGTTAGGTCACTCATATGGTTGTAACAGCAGTTCACGCCAGGTTACATGTTAAAACTTAACATTCCATGTTCTGACATTCAGCAATGGTATAGACTCTAATGGCTCCTAAAATAAACCTAGCCACCAACCTATCACCTGGCCAGCTCGTCCAGTATCAGGAGCATTATCCCTGTGTACAGACAGAAATCTTAAAGGCAGCCAGCTAACAGGTGCCACTAATAAACTTGTCTGCAGTTCATTCCTGACCTTAACGAAAACCTGGACTGGATCCATGTTCATCGGATTTAAAATACTTACACAGGGAAATCCTGCTGCCCATGCCACTATATATATATATATATATATATATGTCACGATTGTATTGGCTCTCACCTTACTTCAATTGAATTGCTCTGGTGCCCTCTGGAATGTCCATCCAACAGCAATGTCCCATCAGCGGCACTCAGAGACTGGATAGATGTGGTTTACTGAATCATGCTTGTGTTTTAATAAATCACATCAACCTGCATTCCAACGTGTCAGGGCACTAAATGCCCCTTTATCAAGGTGAGCAAGACAGACAGTGTATATATCATACTTGCCTACCTGACCCTCTCCATGAGGGAGAAAATGCTCTGTTCCTGGACTTTCCTGGTAATGTATGATTGCCATCACCTGTGGTGAGCTAGTTAATTGATAAGAAAGGTGTTTCACCACAGGTGATGGCAATCATACATTACCAGGAGAGTCCAGGAACAGAGCATTTTCTCCCTCATGGAGAGGGTCAGGTAGGCAAGTATGGTATATATATATATATATATATATATATATATATATATATATATATATATATATATATTATTTATAAATATTTGTGATCTAAAAATAATTCCATTATTTTGTTCACAGCTTTTTTATGTACTATAATAATTATGTACCATTTTAAGTTTTTAAGAATAACTATTAAAACTCTTTTAGAATAACTCTTTAAAAGTTTTTGCAGATGCATTTGAGAGCAGCTTGATTATTTTATGTCACAGGAATTTAGTTAGTTGTCCACTGGAACATACAGTAACTTTAAGACTATTTTGACATTTCCTTCTATACCCCTCAATTTACTAAACAGCAGTATAGACAACCCAAAGTTCATTGGATTGAGCAGAGAATAGGATGTCATTGTAGTGATTGGTGGAACAGGGAGGTGGACATTAGTTATCAGGGCATGAAAAGCATTCTTACCATATTGAGGAGATGCTTCAAAATGGCACAAAAGTCAATTTTGCAGATTGGTCTTGTGTCTAGCATACACAACTGTGAGCGTCTTTGGTTGATTCAGAGCTGTACTCATCTCAGTGAGATATCCAGAGATATCTGCCTGGTTTTAGATGGATCTCTTGCACGAGTAATTAGGTTGGTGTAAATATGTGCTGATAATGATGATCACTTCTTTCACAAGCAGAAGTATAAGGGAAGTGTGGCAAATGCTGAATACCATAAATATCTACTGTACATTAATTTCCAAGCATGCAATGCACACACTGGGCCTTTTTAAAAGATGGACACAATAAGGCCCAGCACTACCCACTCAGCAAAGGGATGCAGAGCAGGTAGGTGCCAGGCTAGAGAGGCACTCTCCTTTCTCTGCATCCCTGTGCTGAGCTGATATCCCTGCTGCTGCTGGGCTTTTCACATTCTATGATAGGCAGCGGCATCTGCAGCCATAAAGCCTCCTCCCCCCCTCCCCTGTGTGCAATCAGTCAGTGTAAGTGACTATTCTGGAATGTGGGACCTGTAAAGGAGGTGGAGCTACATGGGAATAGTAGGTGGGGTTACACGGGACCAGGCTGCAGCCTGCTACAAAGGTGGATGATCTGCTACAGCTCCAGCAGCCAGACTTCTTTAGGTAAGATGGAGACAGAGTGAGTGAGTGAGTGAGTGTGTGTGTGTGTGTGTGTGTGTGTGTGTGTGTGTGTGTGTGTGTGTGTGTGTGTGTGTACAGTATGTGTGACTGTGTGGACTTAATGTGCATAAATGTCACTTCTACAGGGGGGTGTCATGCATAAGCATCACTGCTATGGAGGCATCATGCAGATAAGCTTCACTGCTACAGGGGGCATAATGTGCATAAATGGGGGTGTCATGAATACGCATCACTTCTACAGGCTGCATCATGTAAATAAGCATCACTGCTACAGGGAGCATAATGTGCATAAACACCACTACTACAGGGGGTGTCATGCATAAGCGTCACTACTACAGGGGGCGTCATGTGCATAAATGTCACTACTACAAGGGGTGTTGTGCAGAAGCATCACTGCTACAGGGGGTGTCAATCATAAGCATCACTGCTACATGGGGTGTCAATCATAAGTGTCACTGCTACAGGGGGTGTCATGTGCATAAGCATCACTGCTACAGGGGGCGTCATGTGTATATGAATCACTGCTTCAGGGGGCATCATGTGTATAAGTGTAACTGCTACAGGAGGAATTATGTGTATAAGCATCACTGCTACAGGGGGCATTATGTGTATAAGCGTCACTACTACAGGGTGTGTTATGTGTAAAGGCGGTGCTGCTACTGGGGAGGTTATATGTATAAGCGGTGCCTCTACTGGGAGCATTATGTATAAGCTGAGCTACTAATGGAGGCATTATTTATAAGTAGAGCCACTACTAGGGGCATTATGTGTATAAGCGGCGCCACTATAAGGAATATTATGTATCAGCAGTGACACTACTGAGGGTATTATGTGTATAAGCTGCGCCACTACTACTACTAGTAGTGGCATTACTGCTGGGGTCATAATGTGTATAAATGGCATTACTATGTGCAGTGTAATGGGAATAAGATTGTGCTACTGTGTGGCGTAATTTGAATTGGGCATACTATTGTGTGCCACGCCTTTTCCTTGTGAGACTACACCCCTTTTTTGGTGCTCTTAAAAGGCTTGCGCTGTCCCGTTGTATGGGAGGGCGCATATTTATAGTTTGCAGGGGGGCGCCACACACCCTAGCATCGGCCCTGGACACAATGTTGATGTAGGCAGTTGAGTGACATTTTTGCCACTGTGCATGGGTATAAGTCACACTGGGCATGTGCTATGATGGTCTTGCAACCGAGGTTGCAGTGAGAACTTATTCACAAAGTGACAGGGAGCAATTGTTGGAAGTAACAGGGGAGTGGCTCCTGCAACATAGTCATGTCACAACTGCATGTCACAGCCTGAAACTGCATCCCATATGCAGTTACAATGGCTCTGACAGAGTCCATGCTATGGGACTATTGAGTAACTCAGAAGATCAATGTTTGACCAATGTGCATCTGATAGTTGTGCCTTTGTAGGTGAACAGTGGTTCAAAGACGGTGCCCATGAGCATCTCAAAACAAATACTGATGGCTACAACATTTGCAGATTTTCACACGGCTGTTACATACACATTTACAGCTGCAGTGACTAAAGTGTACATCTCTGAATAAGGCCCATAGGTGTTTCTATAGTGGGTGTAGTGTATGCGGTGTACATGGGCCCTTGGGTCCAAAGGGGGCCCACACCGCACACCCTGCACCCATATATTATACTTACCCCTCCGGAATACAACAGCGGCGGCCCTGCAGTCTGGACACAATTTGCGGCTGCCAGTGATTTGCGCATGTGCACTGGATATGACCCTGGGAACAGGGCGTGGATGCCATGTTCCCGGAGTCCTGCGCATGCGTAGTTGGCTCTGGCATTATGCCAGAGTCTACTTCCTGCTGGAGAGGAGGGGGCCTGCAACGGAGGCTGCACGCGGGTCTCTTCTTCTCTTAAAATGCCCTGATAAGGCCCACCTCTGTGGCCAAACTGCATGCAACACTGAGTCTGCTCCTGATTCCTTAGAAGATCAGCCTACTGTATATCATTTATAAATTGTGTTTTCTTTTTATAACAGTGCATACCAGTAACTAGTAAGCAGATCAGTTCACCCCAGTAGAACAACTAAGTTTCATGTATAATGTAATCCACGTTACAATAAGTTTATATGCTCCAGAATAACTGTTAGCTTTGCTTTTCAACTACTATTTTACTTATATTGCCAACAGATATTCTACCTAATACAGTTTTTAAAGTGTGGCATTGAAAAATATACATCCCCAGGTCCAAGGGTTGAAAATAGTTAATACGCTCTCTATTTTCTAAAAACAAAATCAATCAAATTCAATATTTTGCAGTTACCATTCTTTTTATATTCCTTGGCTTGTAGCATCACCTTTCCCCACACCATACATATGCCTGCCCATATGCTATGCATCATATATTTTCAATTAGCAAGAATGAGAACTGCAGAAGCAGATTGTAAAACTAGAAACATATAAAGATATAAAAATGTTACAAAGTCTTCTTATAGACTGTACCGTTTCGCTATATCTCATAGTTGTTCTCTGCTAACCATTAATGCTTGTTTCATCTCATGCTACACATAGCATAATAATCATAATAAAATAATTATAGTCTATTTTAAACTGTAGTTTTTAAATGTTTTGAAGAACACAGAAGCAGAAGCAGTGCGTTGCACTGGGGCCCGCCACTGTCCAGGGGCCCAAAGCATGTAATGAGTCAAACTGACTCATTACATGCCGCTGTGTGCTGCGGGCAACCGCTGCCCGCAGCACACAGCCGCCCGGACAGAGAGGAGAGGAGCAGCGGTACGGGGGAGAAGGAGGCGGAGGGAGGTGGAGGAGGGAGCCGCAGCAGCACTTTACTACTGGTTGAGGCGCTGCTGCTGCTGTCCCTCTGCTTCACTATAGGCTGTCTTCCGAGAACAGCCTATAGTGAAGCAGGGGGCAGCAGCGCCTCCACCAATAACACAGCGCGGCTCCTTCCTTCCTTCCTTCCTTCCTTCCTTCCGGCAATATTACTGGACTGGATTTATATGGAAGTATCACTAGACTTATACGGCAGTACCACTGCACTTATACGGCAGAACCACTGGACTTATACGGCAGTACCACTAGACTTATACGGCCGTATCACTGCACTTATACGGCAGTACCACTGGACTTATACGGCCGTATCACTGCACTTATACGGCAGTACCACTGGACTTATACGGCCGTATCACTGCACTTATACGGCAGTACCACTGGACTTATACGGCCGTATCACTGCACTTATACGGCCGTACCACTGGACATATACGGCAGTATCACTGCACTTATACGGCAGAACCACAGGACTTATACGGCAGTACCACTGGACTTATACGGCAGTACCACTGGACTTATACGGCAGTACCACAGAACTAATATGGCAGTACCAATGTACTGGATTTATATGGCAGTACCACTAGATTTGTATGGCAATATCACTGGACTTATACGGCAGTACCACTGGACTTATACGGTAGTATTACTGTACTTATATGGCAGTACCACTGGACATATACGGTATTATCACTGGACTTATATGACAGTACCAATGGACTTATATGGCAGTATCACAGAACTAATATGGCAGTACCAATGGACTGGATTTATACAGCGGTATCACTGGACTTATACAGAAGAACTACTGGACATATATGGCAGTATCACTGGACTTATACGCCAGCACCACTGGACTGAATATATACGGCAGTATCACTGGACTTATACAGCAGTACCACTCAACATATACGGCAGTATCACTGGACTTATACGGCATTATCACTGGACTGGATTTTTACTGCAGTACTACTGGATTTATTCTGCAGTTCCACTTGACTGGCTTTATACGGCATTACTTGTGGACCTATATGGCAGTACCACTGGACTTATACAGCAGTACCTCTGCACTGGATTTATACGGTAGTACCACTGGATTTATAAGGAAGTACCACTGAACTGGATTTATACGCCAGTACCACTGGACATATACGGCAGTATTACTGGACTTATATGTGAGTACCATTGTACTTATACGACAGTACCACTGGACTGGATTTATATAGCTGTAACACTGGAATTATACGACAGTACCACTGGACTTATATGGCAGTAACATTGGACTGGATTTATATGGCAGTATCAATGGACTTATACGGCAGTATCACTGGACTTATACAGCAGTATCACTGGACTGGATCTATATGGCAGTACCACTGGACTTATTTGGCAGTAACACTGGACTGGATTTATATGGCAGTACCACTGGACTTATACAGCAGTATCACTGGACTGGATCTATATGGCAGTACCACTGGACTTATTTGGCAGTAACACTGGACTGGATTTATATGGCAGTACCACTGGACTTATACAGCAGTACCACTGGAATTATACGGCAGTACAACTGAACTGGATTTATACGGCAGTATCACTGGACTTAAATGGCATTATCACTGGACAGGATTTATACGGCAGTACCACTTAATTTATATGGCAGTACCACTGGACTTATGCGGCAGTATCACTGGACTGGACTTATACGGCAGTATCACTGGTCTAATCCAGCAGTACCTCTGGACATATATGGCAATATCACTGGACTTATACGGCAGTACCACTGGATTGGATTTATACGGCAGTATCACTGCACTTATACGGCAGTTCTATTGGACATATACAGTAGTATTACCAGACTTATACAGTATGGCAGTGTCACTGAACTGGATTTATACGGCAGTACCACTAGATTTGCATGGCAGTTTCACTGGACTTATACGGCAGTACCACTGGACTTATATGGTAGTATTACTGTACTTATATGGCAGTACCACTGGACATATACGGTAGTATCACTGGACTTATATTACAGGGTACCAATGGACTTATATGGCAGTATCACAGAACTAATACGGCAGTACCAATGGACTGGATTTATACAGCAGTATCACTGGACTTATACAGAAGAACTACTGGACATATATGGCAGTATCACTGGACTTATACGCCAGTACCACTGGACTGAATGTATATGGCAGTATCACTGGACTTATACAGCAGTACCACTCAACATATATGGCAGTATCACTGGATTTATATGGCATTATCACTGGACTGGATTTTTACTGCAGTACTACTGGATTTATACTGCAGTACCACTGGACTTATATGGCATTACCAGTGGACTTATATGGCAGTACCACTGGACTTATACGGCAGTACCACTGCACTGGATTTATACGGCAGTACCACTTGATTTATATGGAAGTACCACTGGACTGGATTTATACGGCAGTATTACTGGACATATACGGCAGTATCACTGGACTTCTATGTCAGTACCATTGTACTTATACAACAGTACCACTGGACTGGATTTATATGGGTGTATCATTGGAATTATATGGCAGTACCAGTGGATTTATATGGCAGTACCACTGGACTTATATGGCACTAACACTGGACTGGATTTATACGGCAGTATCAATGGACTTATACTGCAGTATCTCTGCACTTATACAGCAGTATCACTGGACTGGATCTATATGGCAGTACCACTGGACTTATTTGACAGTACCACTGGACTGGATTTATATGGTAGTACCACTGGACTTATACAGCAGTACCACTGGAATTATACGGCATTACCACTGAACTGGATTTATACCGCAGTACCACTGGACATATACGGCAGTATCACTGGACTTATATGGCAGTACCACTGGACTGGATTTATATGGCAGTATCACTGGACCTATATGGCAGTACCACTGGAGTTATACCACAGCACAGGTACACTACCACTGGACTGATGCAAGACAACACAGCACCACTGCAATGGACTGGACTTATACAGCACTAGTGGACATATGCCAGCAGAGGACACCACCACTGTGACTGGACTGATGCAGCACAAGATACCACCACTGGACGGATGCATCACAACACAGCACCACTGGATTGTACTTATACAGCCGCACTGGTCTTATGTCAGCAGAGGACACCACCACTGTGACTGGACTGATGCAGCACAAGACACCACCACTGAACTTATACAGCAGCACAAGACACCACCACTGGACTGATGCAGCACAACACAGCACCACTGGACTGGACACATACAGCAGCACTGGACATATGGCAGCAGAGGACACCATCACTGTGACTGGGCTGATGCAGCATAAGACACCACCACTGGACTAATGCAGCACAAGACAGCAATGGAATGACACACATAAGACAGAGCAGGTCGCCACACCACTTTCCCGCACAGACAGACACTGAGAAGAGTAACACGTCCTCTCGCTACACTCTCCAGGACTGCAGTGAAAATGGCGGCGACACGCGGCTCCTTATTTGGAATACAAAACCCTCAAGCGGGATGATGATGTTTTGCTTCGTTCTGGTTTCTGAGTCTGGTGGGAAGTCCCGAGCTGGACTCGGATCCAGGCTTGGGACGTAATGTTCGGTAGGGTTTGGTTCTCAGAGAACCGAACCCGCTCATCTCTCAAATTAATCAGAAAGTATATTTTAAATATTTGTTTACCGTTAAATATCTGTGTTTTGCCAACTGATGTTTTTAGAGGTTTTTTTTATAACATTCTTAATGCCTAGCAATGATTGCAGTTTCATGTAATGTAATGCTATAAATTGTACCATTTTTATGACTACTTTGCTACTATGCATAAGAAGGAATTAGATAGATGTGATGAGAATACAAAACTGAGAATAAGGTTTAACTGATAAAAATCTCTGCGGATTTAATTTTAATATACTACAAAAAAAATGACAGGTAGAGATGACTGAACATTTAAAAATGTGAATTGCTTGAGGAACAAAGGAAACATTTATTGTTTTCAAACATTTGCCTAATCCCACAATTGACTTCAAAATCTTTAGTAGCCATAGGGGGAAATACAATAGCCTACAACTTGCTTGCCTGATGTTATAAAGTGGCAATTATTTAAAAGGCAAAACTACGTTTTTAAATGATTGCTGCTTTAATACATTGGGCAGAACTGCTGGGATGTCAATGATGGCTGCAAGTCAAAGGCTACAGTATTACATTTCCCTCTCAGTACTCCAATTCTGCCATACAGCATACTCAGCTCTATTCATTGACAATAAACTCTGTGTAATACAGTTTTCAAGGGCAATGCACAACATGGGAAGGCAATGCAGAACTGGAAAAAATTTTCCCTGGTAATTTACACCTCTGACATGTTCTATTCTTCAAATCTCAATTTACATGAAATATCACTGCAACTGTGCTCATCTCTAGTCACAAGCTATAGCTTACACAGATAAATGGACTATATACGGTATCTTCTTAATGCTTTGCATAAATAACCCATACATACCAACACAGTAATTGGAATACCCTTCCCAGTTACACACAACACATGGCTATTATGATTGAGTTACAATACAAGTAGAATTATTCAGCATTGTTTGGAAAGTTCACTTAAACCACTACATTAACATAAACAGGGCCGGTGCTAGGGTGTTCGGCGCCCTCCTGCAAAATATAAATTTGCGCCCTCCCATACTTTACATGCAGGGCCGGGGGGTTTATATGGCCTCTTGGGACCCCGAGCTGCAGGAGATCCGTGCACGCCTATGGATGTGAATTCTCTGCCCACAAACACTCTGTGCAGCGCTAGTTACGGCCCTGCACACAGACAGTGCCATAACTAGACATTTTACCGCGGTGTGCAAGAGAGGGCATAGCCCCCCTCCCCTGCATGTAAAATAGGGGCCGTGCGCACCGCAGGCGCATGTAAAAAATATAGGGGTGCGGTCAGCGTACACTTTTTACACATTACGGCAGCCAGCGTCCCCCTTTTTACACATTACGGCAGCCAGCGGCCCCTTTTTACACATTATGGTGGACAGAGTCCCCTTTTTACACATTACGGCAGACAGCGTCCCACTTTTTACACATTACGGCAAACAGTGTCTCCCTTTTTACACATTACGGCAGACAGCATCCCCTTTTTAAATACAAACAAACACACACATCCATATATACACACACACACACACACACACACACACACACACACACACACACACACACTTTCTCTCTCACACTCTTTTTGCATCCCCTTACCACAATCTTGCTGGCCAGATTTCCACAGTCTGCTAGCCTGGTCCGTGTAGCTCCACCCCCTTTGTCCGTGTAGCTCCACCCCCTTGGTCAGTGTAGCCCCACCCCCTTTCATCAGACCGCAAACTGACACTCCTCTCCTCTCACTGTCACAGGGGAGAGAGGAGAAGGAGTCATGCTGCCGGCGCTGCTGCGGCTGCCTGTCAGTGTGACAGGGCAGACGCAGCAGCCAGCAGCAGGGGGGACAGGACGGCGCTTCAGCAGTGATGCAGAGCAGTGAAGGCGCCTCTCCTGCCCGGCGCCTACCTGCACTGCATCCCTTTGCTGAGCGGGTAGCGCCGGGCCTCAACATAAACATGACTTTTGATGGTATTCCCTCTTCTCTGCTTATGGAGAGAGAACCATCATATGTACAGACCTACTCACTTAATCCCACTAGCTCAGGAGTGGTGAGTTTTCTTAAATTATATTCAGCAATTAATGATTTATTTTGATCAAAATACAATTAGTCTATCTACAACAAAAAGTAATTTACAGTCTCACTTTACATATTAGATCTAATCTAATCAAATTAAAAAAATATTTGAACTAAATTCAAGCAAGAACAAAATCTTTAACCATTGTTTAAATAAAATGGCAACATTCTATAAAATGTTGAATTTTTTTTCAAATGAATGGCAAATTGTAATCACCATAATATTATCTGAACTTAAAACAAAAATAGTATGCCTATAGAACAAAGACATTTAATTTCAACTCTGAACCTTAAATTTTGAACCCCTCCCAAAAAACAGTTATATCTAAACTAAACTGCAAACCACAATTACAGTAAACAAAAAAGGGTTGACATCTAAAGCTAGTGAAATTGGAGGTAATTTCAAAACAAAAAGAATAATTCAAGAATCTCTAGCCTAGATCGGGATTCCATGTGTCTGTTTCCCAGGATTAAACATTTATAGAATAACTAGCTGGGATACCCGACGTTGCCCGGTTTGAAGACTGGGCCTAGTAGTACACCTGCCGACTTGATTGCTTTATATTGTCCTCGCCTATAACCTCATAGGCGGTGACATCACCAACCCAGCAATATGCCGGTTGGCCTGCAAGTGTGAATGGTGTATCAAGCCGGGTTGCTCCCGGGAAGCACCAGTGTACAAATTCCCAGGTGCGACCCACCTCTGTAGGTCTGCAAGAGGTATAAGTTCAAAACTAGACAGAAACCTGATCCTGGTCAAAATACACCACCAAGCCAAATATGGTGGAGCTAGGCACAAAACTATGGCCGTGCATAAAGGGCAAACAGACAGACATACTTTCTGGATTATTATATAGATGTAGTGTATGGCATTGATTCTCAGACTATCTTGACTCTCGGTGCTTTGTGGTACCGGCATTTTTGTTCACGGTAATAAACAATAAAAGCTTTTTTTATTGATAAAGTTTAAACAAAAAAATGAAATGAAGTAAATTGAGCCCACCTGACACCCTTAGGGTCAGCTGTGTGGGTGTATAGTTGTGCTTCTGATTGTCCATGTGTTTCATTATTGGCAACTGCTAGCACTGGTTCTGACTATCACTTTAACCATAAATAATTTGATGTGGTCCTGAACCACCAACCCGAGGCTCCCCTGCAAGAGCTACACGGCAGCCCAGGGTGCCTAGCACACAGTTTGGGAACCAATGGTATATTGTTTCATCCCTTCTCACCCCCCATGATGATGGAGGCTGAACTTGGAACTTAAAAAGCATAGGGAGTGTCACTATTCATCTGCTCGAACCCAAACACTGTGGATTGTTACATGTCACCCCCTTCCCACCCCCACCCCTAGGGGTGCTAGGGGTGTCTTATCCCCACAGTAGTTTTTCCAGATTGTAAGTGATATGTGTACCAAGTTTGGTGTCAATTGCTCCAGGTATTTCAGAGTTATGCTGGACCATACATACACAAATACATCCATTTATATAGATATATAGAAAACAAATCTACAGTCATAAGATTCTGCATACTTGAGCCTCATATTGAGGAAAATTAATTATAAGACTAAACATATATAAAATATGCCACTCACACTGACAGCAAGAAATGATGGGTACATTTGCAGATAAAATATATTACAGAAATACTGCAAAAAATTATTCTCAAGCTAAAAATCAAAGAACTCTACAGGTTTCAATGTAATTCCCTTCCTTTCATTAAGATGGTGCCTTTGCCATATTATGTGCAGCTATTCCCATGGTGCTACTGTAATAGAAATGAACAAAATAAACCATTTTGTCTGTGGGTATGTGCTTTATAGGTTTTTATATTTATGCAGCTGTTTCTTATATAAGCATGTTTAAATGTACAGTATGAATACCGGAAAACACACTTTGGGGTCAAACAATTACAGTTTACTGTTATTAATCATTACTTTTTTGTAATAGAGAAACACATTATACTGTAAGGTTAATTTATGTTTCTCTGAATGTTTATTATAGCATATACATCAAACATCACAATCTCAATTTCCTGCTTAATTATATTTATAGATGGAGCACATTTGGTACATCTTGTGTACATGATTTCTCTGTATGGAACACTGCTATCGTAGCGTTGTGTTAAGAGCTCACAGGTCCATGCTAATGAGATGTGATAGCTGAATGGACTATCTAAATTTCTCAACTCAGTTTCAGTTCTACATCAACTACAGTGAGGCAAGTTTTCCTTGTTACTTCACCTTTTTTTATAAGCAGAGCAATGTATAACTTTTCTAAGTGAAACTATTGTTACAGGTTTTTTCAACAGCTTGGCTCTGGTTAAAATACTGTGAACAAATGCTAATTTCTAGTCTACCTTTAGTAGGCTTCTCTAACTTCACATTAGATCATGAACAATTTGCACCCTCAATAAATATAGTTAATAATAATAATAATTTTATTTATATAGTGCTCTTTCTCCAATAGGACTCAAGGCGCTTAACAGATACATAGCATAATATAGTACAGAAAATAATGAAGTACATTTTCATAAAATACAGAAGCATGAAGATACTAAAAGGGACTTTATGGAAATGCTTGAGTAAACAGGAAAGTCTTGAGTCTACTTTTGAAGGATTCTATAGTTGGGGCCTCTCGCACTGTGTGGGGAAGCGAGTTCCATAGAGTCGGAGCCGCATGACTAAAAGCTCGACCCCCAGATGAATTACGGTAGATTCTAGGTACTGCTAAATGTCCTTCATCTACAGATCGCAGTAATTGAATGGGGCAGTATGGGGTCAGAAGCTGTTTCAGGTACCTTGGGCCCTGGTCATGTAATGCTTTGAAACTCAGTAAGCCAATCTTGAAGATGATTCGCCATCTTACAGGCAGCCAGTGAAGGGAGTAGAGGATGGGTGTTATGTGGCTAGAACGGGGCTGGTTGGTTAACAGCCTGGCAGCTGTGTTTTGCACCAGCTGTAAGCGTTGCATTTCTTTTGCTGGGAGACCAAGGTAGAGGGCATTACAGTAGTCTAAACGAGATGATACAAATGCATGTATGACTTTTGGCAGATCATCTGAGGAAATTAAGTGCTTGATTCTGGCTATGTTCCTCAGGTGAAAGAACGAGGATTTGATTGTGGCTGATATCTGATGTTTAAGTGTCAAGCCACCATCCAGGACAACGCCAAAATTCTGCAAACGATCACTGGCCTGTAATTCTGAATCCCCGAGTGTAAGTCTAGTTGGTTGGCTATGCTGCACATTGCCAGCAGTGGGGATTGTATTGCTCTTGCCATCTATTGATATCGTTGTACAGTGACAGATGGTGGTAATCTTAGTTTACTGTCAGCTGCTTGCTGAATACTGAAAGAAAGACATAACGCCTTTAGCAAGTGCTAAAAAGGTTATGTCTTGTTCTTACATGGTTCCCTAAGTTCATAGCAGAAATATTCTGTTGCTAAGAATAATAATGTTTATGTATTTTTATATCTAACTAAAGCCATACATATTGGAGAAATCACCCACAGAGAGTTAATTATTTGGTAACATCCTGTGATGTGTGATCCTTTTCACCAAAGCCTCAGTCTGCAGTTTACTTACACATTTAATTGTCCTCCACAGTTGTTTGCTGGTTAATGCAGAGTAATGTAAACTGTTTACTGTATATTAGCACTCGGCAGCGCATGAACACTGTTCTACCAAAGTCATTTGTGTCATTAGTAATCATATTATCACATCATTTTCAATATTTTCCATTTCTTTCTATCTTGTAATGACAATTGGATTTACATGATTTACACTGAATATATCACATATGAAATAAATCATAGAAAACATTTTAAAATTACATTAATACTAGCATAAACCAGTATTGTAGGAGCATAACAAAGTAAAAACAGGTTGGTATAATACTCAGCCCAGTAATTATAATAAACTAATCAACTAACTACATATGCATATAATATGAAATATACATATTTAAAGGAGAAGCACATATTAATTAATGAAACTATAAAACAGATTTGGAAGTACAAAATAACTGTAATACTTAATGGATACTGTATAACATTTTTAAATGATTTGTTTGAATGTTCTTAATCATAACTGCTGTATTTGTTTCTTTTTCGTTTTGTTATGTTGATTGAAATAGAGAAAGATAGATCCTGTAGAAACACAACAGGGCAAAGTCCATCCATGCAGTCATACAAATGTAGTCTACAGAGCAAGGCACTCACCAGGCTTGTAGAGAAGTAGTAAAAAACAAGTTTACTGCATACTTGCCTACTCTTCCAGAATGGCCGGGAGACTAACAAAAATCATTTGGCCTTAGCCGCCCACACCTCACCCTCAAAGAGCTGGAAAGTCTTCTGATTATGCAGGTACCCCCTGCCTGGCCGCCCACTTAGTGAGTAAAGTGGGTGGTCTGGGCAGTCGATAATGCGATTCTAGCAAAATCATGTCATTATAGCCACACCCCCTGCAAAATAATGCTGGTAATATCGATAATACAGAGCAGGGGGCGTGGTTACATTGACATGATTGTGGTCACCATGCCCCCGTTGTGCTTCCAGCCCACCCACTCGTCGTATCATAACTCTGCCCCGCCCCCCTGCTTAGCTGACCTTGCTGCTGGCAACTATGGTTTACTGTATTCTTTCAATTTAGTTCATACAGTAGTAATAGTCAATGTTTCGATCCCTTCAGGGGGTTCAGTATGTAATACCTGTGGTAGCGATGCTGGCGGTCACATGAATGACAGCAGCATCCCAAAACTGAAGATCCCGACACCAGACAGGGTAAGTATTTTTACGCTCTCCTACCCTAACCCTAACTCTAGTCCACAGAAATTTTTCAGGCCCTCAATCAGAATTCCATGGTTCATGGTATCAAATGTTGCACAGACATCCAGAAGGACTAAGAATGAACAGTCACCTCTGATTCTTTCCATCAGAAGACCATTAAACACACACACACCAAGACTGTTTCAGTGCTATTTCTTCTCCTTATTCCTAATTGAAATGGATGATAAATACTGTATCTTGGTTTGTCAGCAGGGTTTCTAAGTGAGTTGCAACCACTTTCTTCAAAAAAATTCCTAGAAAAGCAAGGTTTGATACCAATGTGTAGTTGGTCAGGCAGTTGGGATCTAAATTAGATTTGCATTGCCTAAACTTATTTTGTTTGCGATTTTTTTTTTTTCTGCTTCAAAATTTAATTTGAGCACAATTTTTCTGCAAATTCACTAATCTCTATTTATTATCAATTTTATTTGCTGTCATGCATGAAGCTGTTGATTGTCATTCTTGATCCTACAGATACTGTAGTCCAAGCAATACAATAAATACATAATCAACCCGTACTCCAGGCACTGACATAAACACACATATATTTTCTTAGCCGAGAGTGTCTTACAAAATTTTCTTTAACCACTTAACTGGCAAATATTTTTTCCAAAAAATGCTCACAAAGTGTCAGTTTTTTATGATTGAATTAGGTTAAGAAGACTTATTTCAAATTTATCCCATATGATTTTATTAAAAAACAAAACATTTTTTTTCAAGAAACATTAGTATAAGCGTTCATGGTCGAAAAATTGGAAGTCAATATTTGGCATAATGTGACTATCATGACTTCGGTGCCTGCTACACTTTACAGACTCTGGGGGACCAGAAGAAAGGTAAGGGGGCTGCTTTTTTACATTTCCATAGTGGCTGCTAATGTCTGCAGTCACTGGGTGGGGGTGTTGCTGGGCTGAATGATCAGCAGTGATTGGCAACATGACAGGTACTGGGGGGGCAGGTGTAGAGGGACCAGAGATCCCTCTGCGAGTAGCAATGGCAGGAAGATTCTCTTACTGTTGAAGCAAAGTGGACTTTCGGACTGGCCGCATCAGATATGATCATGTCAGGGAAAGCCCAGCCTGGTTTGTTATTGTATAATGTGAACATGCCAGACAAGTGGTTAAGAGGTTTTTAATATCTGCATCATCAGAATATTTTGGGAATAGGGAGAACTCTTTATTTGGTGTTTAAAGTCAGCTTTGTGTATTAATACACATAATGCCCACAAAAGGGCCCCTTTTACACATGATGCTCTCAGTAGTGTTGGTTGTACACATAATGCCCACAGAAATGCTACTTATTCACATAATGCTTACAGTAGGGCACCATATACACATAATGCCCACAGTAGTATTGCTTCTTATACACATAATGCACACAGTAGTGCCCCTTACTTCTTTGCCTCTGTCACTCCAGCAGCACCATGCCCTGTGTCCCTCCAGCAGCTTCTCCACCTCTCTGTGTCCCTTCCAGCCTCCTCTCACATTGTCGTCAGCATGCACAGAACCTGCTTCTCTTCATGGCTCTTCTCTTTAGAAGCAGTGATAGCATTACATCACATATGCCATGCCAGAAAAGGAAGCTGCTGGGATCTGAGAAGATGAACACTGTCTGACATACACAGCCTGTGTAAGAACAAGGAGGGGTTGGCTGCAGGTGAAGGAGGACCATGGAGCCACCAGTAACTGAGTTAGAGTTAGGTGGCTGCAGCTCGTCAGTGACACTGACCCCGCCTGCAACATCTATTGACGTGGGTGGTGGAATTACTGTGCAGGACCATTGTGTTGGTAGAACTAGTTCCACAAACCATCATTACAGAATTAAATTCAGTTCCACCCAATTGACCCCCACCTTAAGTATAGCCTAATGTCCCACTAAATCAAGAGGACAATTATCAAATTTTACAGTATTAGGTTGTAAGCTAGTATGTTGTACCGTAAACCCACCAATAAATAGTACTGTCTCCCAGAGGCATTTTCAGAGTTGGAGGGCTATAGTCAGATATCACTCCTCATCTGCAGCAACCCCCCCACCTAGGGTTAGGGGAGGGGAGGGAAAGGGTTACCACTACTTACTGCCTCTTGTCGGGATTTTGACTGCTGGGATACCGCTGTTGGTCTCCTGATCACCGGTATCCCGGCAGCCAGCATTCCATACCCAACCTCTTTACTATTATCATATTTAGAATACTGCAATGGTGGAAAGGTTTTTTTCTCCTGTAAACAATTACACTGCTATTTATGGGCCATATTTACACAAATATAGGCAAAATTGGTTAAGTAACATATTACTTATGTTGCTCATATGGGCTATTACCGGAACTAATAAACTGTGTGGCACTTCAGACTTCAGACATATGTATACTACTATGAAAAGGAAATACAGTAAATGCACTATTTGGTAAACAAGAAATAATTGAACACAGGTCACCATACTTTGCACAGTAAGAAATTAAAAGTTTCTCAATGATAAACCCAATATATATTTAGCTCCTGAAATGAAAGGCTCTGTCAATATCATATATTTTTTTCTATGGCAGATGAATGAACACAGTTCATTCTTACTGGGCCTTAAAGAGGTCTGGTCGATATTAGTACATAACAAAGCAATAAAGAATATATTTTTTTCTGCTCTATTATTTACTTATTTCTGTAGCTCAGATTTGTAATTACAGGCCTTACACATTTCCCAACACTGTATGTAGATAACATGCTGACAAATCTGTTTGTTGATCATAAAACTTGAACTGCTCTCTGATATGTGATAACACATACTACTTGTAGTCTTTTAATGACACAAACAGCAACTTCAAAATAAATACTTCTAATCAACAATTCTCTGCCTTTCAAATCCACTGCCATATCTGATTCTATAAAATGTAAGATCCCAAAATAAACACATGGGTACAGGTCTTTTGCAAATGCTGGTGAAATTATCATATGTGATTTACAAAAAAAACAAAGGTTCTTACCTAATGTTCCAGGAGCAGTAATATTAATTTTTATGATTCTGCTTAACTGCCAGATTAAACTTTAGGCATTTTCTCACTTCCAACATCCCCCACTTGCAGACTTAGCAGAGACAACCAAAAGTATTGTGTGTACTAAAAGAGAAATACAGGTACAATGAAATTTAGATATTTTAAATATTTTTACCCCAAATGTTCCTCTAGATCAGTAAATTAAACTTTGCCTATGTCTTTACATTTTATATGCATCATATTGTGGATTCTTTCTGGCTGTAACTAGGTTGATGAGGTTGTTGCTTAGCACACAGCTCATATACCCTGTGGGCAGAACTGGCTGCATCCACATGTGATCACCTTTGTATGCACCACTGCCAGCTGCAGCAATGCCCACTGTAATGTATAATAGTAGCAGTGTGCCCAGCTACTCTGCCGGGTGCGCCACTACTAACACTCATTACAGCAGGCAGTGCTGCAGCTGCCTGCCCATGTTCTATGGCTCCTCCTCTGGTTCCTGTAGTATCATCAGCCACTAGGAGAGACATCATGATGGATCTCACATTCCAGTCTTACAGTGCGCTGTGCCGAGGAGCTATTCATTGGCATTGGGCTGCATAAGTGGCGGCAGATATAGAGTCTATGGCTTCACCCGGCTCCCATGGATTATAATGTATATGGAGCATTACTACTGTGGGCATAATGTGTATAGAGCATTACTACTGTATGATCACAATCTGTAAACAAAATTACTACTAAGTGGGCAAAATGTGTAAAGGGGCATTATTACTGTGTGGCGTAATGGGCAATAATATTGTGTAGCATAATGTGTATAAGGGACACTACTGTGCAGTGTAATGTTAATAAGATGCATTACTCTGTGGCGCAATGTGAATTTGGGGTAATGTAGTGTGACCATGCCTCTTCCATACAAGACCACGTGCACTCTTTCTGTTGACAATATAGGAGAAACACACACACCAATGCTCTTTCTGGCACAGGGCACCAAGATGTATAATTATAGTTCTGCGTTATTTGGGGGTAATTCCAAGTTGATCGCAGCAGGATTTTTGATAGCAATTGGGCAAAACCATGTGCACTGCAGGGGAGGCAGATATAACATGTGCAGAAAGAGTTAGATTTGGGTGGGTTATTTTATTTCTGTGCAGGGTAAATACTGGCTGCTTTATTTTTACACTGCAAATTAGATTGCAGATTGAACACACCCCACCCAAATCTAACTCTCTCTGCACATGTTATATCTGCCTCCCCTGCAGTGCACATGGTTTTGCCCAATTGCTAACAAAAATCCTGCTGCGATCAACTTGGAATTACCCCCTTTACCCACATTACATTTTTTAAAGCATGTTATTAATTATATCAATAGTGAGAAAATGTAACCAAAAATAGATTTGTGTAGTGCAGTGAATATTTTACCAAAATGTTGTGCAAAAACTCGGTAGTCACACATTCTGCTTGAAAGGTTTTAAAATGTCATCATTGCACATCTATTGCTAAGACCAGTATCATGCCACTTTTTCTAAAAGGCTCCATAGTATACCATACTATATGTAAAATTTATCCTATATGTAAAATAAAGAAGAATAAAGAACTGAATTCATTTTAGCGTGGTTGTCTGCCTCTGATGAACTAGAGCTATATGAATATTTTGTGAAAAAACATAGTGACATTTTAAACAATCATTTGGCAATGTTGGTTGCTCACAAAAGAAATACATTTGTATATTGTGCATAAAATCACACAAATATGTACAAATGTGTCCTCACACATCTTTGCCTGCATGCGTATGCATCACAGGCTGCTACACCCGGCACTGCATATCATAGTGAGTGCATGAATACGCATTCTCATGCTACTCAATATACGGAGAAATGCTGTGCGGCCACAGGAAGTGTGGAGCGATGCATAGTTAGCTAGTACGGATGGTTAGCATTACTACCTCACAGCACTGAGGTCATGGGTTTAATTCCCACTATGGCCCTAACTGTGTGGAGTTTGTATATTCTCCCTGTGCTTGGGTGGGTTTCCTCCGGGTACTCCAGTTTCCTCCCATGATCTAAAAATATACTGGTAGAATAATTGGCTGGCAACAAAATTAACCATAGCGTGAATTTGTGTGTGTGTACATGTGGTAGGAAATATAGATTGTATGATCCACTGGGGCAGGGACTGATGTGTATGGCCAAATATACTCTGTAAAGCACTGTGGAATATGTGTGTGCTATATACAGTGCATCTGGAATGTATTCACATCACTTCCCTTTTTCCACATTTTGTTATGAAGCATCCTTCTTCCAAAATGGAATAAATAAATTTTTCCCTCAAAATTCTACACACAATACCCCATGAAAACAACATAAAAAAAGTTTTTTTTGTGATTTTTTATAATAAAAAAAAAAAAAAAAAGAAATCACGTGTACGTAAGTATTCACAGCCTTTCCTCAATACTTTGTTGATGCACCTTTGGGAGCAATTACAGCCTCAACTCTTTTTTAATATGATGCCACAAGTTTGGTACACCTGTCTTTAGGCATTTTCCCTCATTCCTCTTTGCAGCACCTCTCAAGTTCAATCAGGTTGGATGAGAAGTGTCGGTGCACAGCCATTTTCAGATCTCTCCAGAGATGTTCAATCGGATTCAAGTCTGGGCTCTGGCTGGGCCACTCAAGGACATTCACGGAGATGTCCTGAAGCCACTCCTGTGATATCTCTGCTGTGTGCTTAGGCTCGTTGTTCTGCTGATAGATGAACCATCAACCCAGTCTGAGGTCAAGAGCGCTTTGGAGCAGGTTTTCCATGCTGCATTCATCTTTCCTCTATCCTGACTAGTCTTCCAGTTCCTGCCACTGAAAAACAACCCCACAGAATGATGCTGCCACCACCATGGTTTACTGTAGGGATGGTATTGGCCTGGTGATGAGTGGTGCCAGGTTTCCTCCAAACATGATGCCTGGCATTCACGCCAAAGCGTTCAATGTTTGTCTCATCAGACCAGAGAATTTTGTTTCTCATGGTCTGAGAGTCCTTCCTGAGGAAGCTGGCACCCATCAGACCAGCGAAACGCGTTGGGCTTAAGTTTGTAGGACCACAAGTATCAGTACCCTCATCCACCTCCTGGCAACCTTTGGACTCATCAGCCTCCACTGGATAAAATTCCGACACAAGTTCTCCATATGACTTGGACTCATCCCCATCTGCCATTTGGTTCCTAATTGCAAGAGAGACCTAGGGGACTTATCTGGAATCCAATCTGGTAAATTACCTTACACCTAATTCCTAGCCAGGAACTGTGGACATTTTACTTGAAAGGGTTAACCCTGTGGGATCCTACTAATTGTACTTTTATTGTTCAGCAATTGCTTATGTCTTACTTTTGAGGGGTAGGATAACCTCTCTTTGATGAATGTTTATTAAATGTATCTTTTTATATTTTATCTATTGAGTCGTTCTCACATTTTTAACTCCAGCCGGCGCCAGTACCTGTTTCTTTCATTTTTGCTTAAATTACCAAGGGAACTGACCTTCCCAGTACGGGCTGCCGCTGACAGCGCACTCCATCTGTGTATTAATTCTTGTTTATTCAAAAGACAATTTATACCTAGAGTCTGATTGGTTGCTAAGGACCATAAACCCAAAAATAGTGCGACCAGGTGGCGCAACCTTAACACATCAAGAGCTATATAGTCAAAAAGGCTTACACAAATGGTACAGCAGAAGGATTCCGATTCCAAATAGATTACAATGTGAGTGGCGTGCATTATAAAGTGAGGCTTGGTTTATTAAGTAAGTTTGAAACAGCAGCAGGTGAGTTAGAATACAGCAACAGGTGAGTTTTAAAATACACAAACAGAATTAGCCAAGCAAAGATAAGACAGCGCTGACTGAAATGAATTGTAAAAAATGATTTACAGTATTTATTACTAATTAAGCAATATAAAAGCACATAGAAACATATAAAATGAATATCTCACTGCACTGATGAATTTATAGTCACCATACATGGATTGTAATTCATATGCTGCTTGATGGTGTGAGCCTAAGTCACCTTTATTGGATATCCACTTTCACTTGGATCCCTAAGGACTCCGAAAAATAGCGCTATTTACACACAAATCCACCAACAAGGACCGAACTTCAAGACTGCCACGCATTACTGGTGAGGACTTCCCCGTTGTACTGCCAAACCACTGGGACAGTTATTCCTCCAGCGTTGTCTTCAACACAAAATTCGGCCCGGGGATTGTGCTACAACCCCAGGATAAGGGACATTTGAATGTGCGGATCCTACAGGGACATTCCATCAAGCAGCATATGAATTACAATCCATGTATGGTGACTATAAATTCATCAGTGCAGTGAGATATTCATTTTATATGTTTCTATGTGCTTTTATATTGCTTAATTAGTAATAAATACTGTAAATCATTTTTTTACAATTCATTTCAGTCAGCGCTGTCTTATCTTTGCTTGGCTAATTCTGTTTGTGTAATATTATAGGTGTGACTACCCTATACAGACAGCTGCTATTAATTATAAATTGGAGCCACAGCTTAAGCGCCCCTTCCAAATCAATTTGAGTTTTAAAATACACCAAGTAACACACAAATTTGCAATACCTTTAACATCTGATACAATGTTTGGCCTTGTGCAGTGCAATGGATGTAAAGCATTTGTTTGGAAAGAGGCAGCGTGGAGACTCAGCTGCTGTCCAATCTGTGAGCAATTTTCTCTGCTGAAGGAGGAGATAGCAAAACTGCATGCTGAGATTTGTAGGATGTCTGTGTCTTTGAAGCCTCCACTGCCTCAGAGAGCCACCAGAAGACATTCTACCTGGACTACTGTGGGCTCTCAATGGCAGAGATTTCCAGAGGGACACAGACACCTCCCGCAAGCGGTGACACTGCAAAACACGTATGCTACTCTTGCCGGGCTGGAAGATACAACTAATAGAGGCACTACAGAACAGGAGGATATGGGGACATCTACCAACTATAGGAACAGGAAATGGAACAGGAAAATTGAATCTCCAAAAAGGACTGCACTTCTCTTGGGAGATTCCATTATTAGAGGAATACATCTGGGAAATGCAAATGAAGTAGAGAAACAAGTAAGGTGCTTACCTGGAGCCACAGCTCCAAGGGATAAAGAGCGCATGCTAAGAATTGTGAAGGCAGCAAGAAAAGATGGGGAGGTGGATGTCATTGTCCACCTAGGGACAAATGACCTGGCAAATGCTGAACTCATGGCTGTAAAAAATGAATTTAGGAAGTTAGGGACTGCTCTGAAGCAGGTGGCAACCACTGTATCTTTTTCAGAAGTATTGCCAGTACACAGAGGGGAAGACAGAACTCATTGCATCAGAAACTTCAATGTTTGGCTAAGGACATGGTGCAATGAGGAGAGATTTGGATTTATAGGCCATAGTCACACCATATGGCAAGATAGGAGCTTATACAAAAGTGACGGCCTGCACCCATCTTCAAGGGGAACGAGAATACTAACTGAACAGTTTGGATGCTTCATCAAGAACTATTTAAACTAACAAAGGGGGGCAGTGAACCAAATAGGAATAAAGAAATCTGCTCCCCCAACACAGAGGTATTGTTTCTGCAGGCAAAAGGAATAGGAAGCATATCCACAGCAACAGAAGATAATTCAGATCAAAACCAAATAAAAATAGGCAGAGAGAAGAACATAGCTAGGAACAGAAAAAGCACAAACAAAACTCTAAAAGCTATGTGTGCAAATGCTAGGAGCTTAGGAAATAAAATCCCAGAACTAACTGCAATAATGACAAGGGATGATCTAGACATTGTGGCAATTACAGAGTCATGGTACAATGAAAATCATGACTGGGACATAGCTATACCGGGATATACTTTATTTAGGAAGGACAGAATTGGAAAAATCGGAGGAGGGGTAGCAATGTATGTAAAAAATGCCATAAATACTACATTAATACAAAGTATTGAAGAAAAAACTGAGGCCCTTTGGGTGACCATAGAAACAGGGGAAAAGTTGATTATTCGTATTGGCGTGATATACAGGCCACCAGGTCAGGAAGAGGAACTTGACAAGAACCTATTGCAGGACATAACTAAAATGGCATTAAAAGGAGAGGTAATAATCATGGGAGACTTTAATCTTCCTGATGTAAACTGGGAGGTGTCTGTTGCTAGTTCCACTAGAAGTAGAAACATTTTAAATTCCCTTCAGGGAGCATCCCTCCACCAATTGGTGAGGGAGCCCACTCGGAAAGACGCAATATTAGACTTAATACTTACAAATGGAGACAGATTATCGGACGTAAAAGTGGGTGAAAACCTGGGTTCCAGTGATCATCAAGCAGTATGGTTCAGCATTAAGACAGAGACTGACTCGTCCCATACAAAAACAAAGGTGTTGGATTTTAGGAAGGCTGATTTTGTAGGGATGGGAAAATGTGTAAGCGATTCTTTGGCAGAGTGGAGGAACTTGGAAACAGTGCAGGAGAGGTGGGAAACATTCAAATGTGCAATATTGAAGGCAACAGACCTTTGTATCAAAACTGTTAGGAAAAACACAAGGAAAAGGAAGCCAGTGTGGTTTGCAAAAGAAGTAGCAAATATTGTGAGAGCAAAAAAGATGGCTTTTAGGAAATATAAGCAGACACAAAATAATGAAGACAAAAAGATATATCTTGTTAGACAGAAGGAGACAAAGAAGGTAATCAGATGTGCAAAGGCACAAGCTGAGGAGAAAATGGCCCAGTCAGTGGGTAAAGGAGGCAAAACTTTTTTTAGGTATATAAGCGAAAAGAGAAAAACAAAAGGCGGAATTATAAAACTAAAGACGGACACTGGGAGTCTTGTTGAAGGAGACAATTTAATAGCAGATCATCTTAATGATTATTTTTGCTCAGTATTTACTACTGAAAGAGAGGGGAAGGGGCCACAGTTAAGTTGCAGGGATATTCAGGAAAATGAAACAAGTACATTTACAGAGGAGAAGGTCCTAACAGAACTCTCAAAGCTGAAAGTGGACAAATCTATGGGGCCAGATGGGATACATCCAAGGATATTAAAAGAACTTAAAGAGGTGCTGGTAGCACCATTGACAGAATTATTCAACCAGTCATTAGCTACAGGAGAAATTCCAGGGGACTGGAAAAGAGCAAACGTAGTCCCACTGCACAAAAGTGGAAGCAAGGAAGAGGCAAACAACTACAGACCAGTGAGTCTTACATCAGTAGTAGGGAAATTGATGGAAACACTCTTAAAAGAAAGAGTTGTAGATTATCTCAAATCCGGCAATTTACTGGATCCCAAACAGCATGGATTCACTGGGGGGAGATCATGTCAAACAAATCTTATTGACTTTTTTGATTGTGTGACTAAAGTGATGGATAAAGGTGGAGCCATGGATATAGCTTATCTAGACTTTAGTAAGGCTTTTGACACAGTTCCACATCGCAGATTGCTAAATAAACTTGAAAGTTTGGGATTGGATATTAGGATTATTGAATGGATAAGATCTTGATTGAAGGATAGAAAACAGAGAGTTGTGGTAAATGGAGTGCATTCACAGGAGGGAAATGTTACCAGTGGAGTACCCCAGGGATCTGTACTTGGACCAGTGCTTTTTAATATCTTTATTGGTGACATTGCAAATGGCATTAAAGGGAAAGTATGCCTTTTTGCAGATGACACAAAGGTATGCAACAGGGTAGACACACCAGGTGGGGTAAAACAAATGATTGAGGATCTAGGTAGACTAGAGGAATGGTCAAGAGTCTGGCAATTACAGTTTAATGCCAAAAAATGCAAAATCATGCACTTGGGTCTCAAAAATCCTAAAGCTAAATACAGTATTAATGGCACTATACTGGAAACTACTGAGGAGGAAAGGGATCTAGGAGTCACTATTTCAGATGACTTAAAAGCAGGTAAGCAATGTAACAAGGCAATGAGGAAGGCTGGTCAGATGCTTGGCTGCATTGGGAGGGGAATCAGCAGCAGAAAGAAAGAAGTAATAATGCCACTGTATAGGTCATTGGTACGGCCTCATCTAGAATACTGTATTCAGTTCTGGAGGCCATATCTTCAAAAGGATATTAATACATTAGAAACTGTACAAAGGAGGGCAACTAAAATGGTGCATGGCCTACATCACAAAACATACCCAGAAAGACTAAGAAATCTCAATATGTATAGTTTGGAGCAGAGAAGGGAAAGGGGGGACATGATAGAAACTTTCAAATATATGAAGGGTTTTAACAAAGTCCAGGAGGGAAACATTCTCCAAATGAAGAGAAGCAATAGGACACGAGGACATGCACTGAGACTGGAGGGGGGGGAGGTTCAGGGGAAATTTGCGGAAAAATTATTTCACAGAAAGGGTAGTGGACAAGTGGAATAGCCTCCCATCAGAGGTGGTAGAGGCTAAGACAGTAGAGCAATTTAAACATGCATGGGATAGACATAAGGATATCCTTACAAAGAAATAAGGATCAAATAAGGTTAGTGTTAAAAAATAATATTAAAAAAAAAAAAAAATAAGGGGCAGACTAGATGGGCCAAGTGGTTCTTATCTGCCGACAAATTCTATGTTTCTATGTTTTTTAATGTAACAAATGGTACAGCAGAAGGATTCCGATTCCAAATAGATTACAATGTACTAAAAGGATAACAGAAAAATACAACACATAGTGTGGTCTGCTTGAATGAAAATGTGGTTTAATTAATCAATGGTCCCACTCACATATCACAGCTGATAAATTTGCATGTAGTAATCAGAATCTCATTCTGGCTAACTCTGCTTCATAGATATGTGAGCCATATAGTTTCCATAGGAAGCTTGAATAGAGAATAATGATAGTGCAATATCGTCTGTGTATTTGATTTAAAATAAATTTAATACAAGACACACTCACAAACAAGGCTTTACGTAAGTGGACCACCGAAGTATTGTCAATAGGAGTTCTGACCAAGGAGGAATTTGAATTTATAAATATTGCACATCCCACAATCCCCACCATTTACTGCCTACCTAAGGTCCATAAGGACTCTGTTCGCCCACCGGGTAGGCCAATAGTGTCTGGGACGAATAGTGTTACCTCCAATCTCTCAATGGTGATTGACCACTATTTACAACCTTTGGTAAAACAAACTAAGTCCTATTTGAAGGATACAGGACAGCTTTTAACTCTATTAGATGAGTTAGAGTGGAAGGACAGTTATATACTTGCGAGTTCTGATGTCTCTACATTATATACAATTATAGAAGAAGACAAAGGCGTAGAGGCGGTATCCTATCTTCTCGAATCCTCTGATTATTCTGTTGATTTGAAGGCTTTTATCTTAGATGGAATTAGATTTATACTAAGAAATAATTATTTTATTTTTAATGGGAACTATTATCTCAAGCGAGTGGGGACTGCCATGGGTACCAGGTTCGCCCCAAGCTATGCAAACCTCTTCATGGCCTACTGGGAAGATCAAGTAGTGTGGCATGGAGACAAGCTTGGGGCGGGCCTGGTACTCTGGCGTCGCTACATTGACGATTTATTGTTTGTGTGGAACGGAAATGTAGAGGAGTTGGATTCTTTTATAGAAATGCTTAATAGCAATCATTTTAATATTAGATTAACTACCACTATTAGTCGGGATGAAATCATGTATCTTGATTTATGTATCTATATAAAAGATGGTGCACTTAATACTAAATTATACCGTAAACCCACGGATTCGAATAGCTTCATTAAAAGAACCAGTCAGCATCACGAGCATTGGCTGGACGGGATGCCGTATAGTCAATTCTTAAGAGTGAAGCGCAATTGCACTGATCCGAGCACTTGCGAGACACAAACAAGAGAATTATGTGATAGATTTGTTGAGAAGGGGTATAATATGGAGGCACTAATGAAAGCTGAGGAAAAAACTAAAGCCATAAATCGGGAAGATTTACTACACGGGACTAACCGTAAGAAATTCAAAGAGAATATCTCCCAGTGGTCTTTTATCTCCAATTTTAATTCTCAATACAAAGAAATTGAATTCATTATGAGGAAGCATTGGATGGTATTGACAAAAGATCCTGTTTTAGGCCCATTATTACCAGTTAAGCCTGGTTTTATATATATATAGGAGATCGAAATCCATTAAAGACAGTTTAGTACTGAGTTCCATTGAGGCCCCTAAGAGAAATAGCATTAGAAGTCAAGGATTTTACAGATGTGGCCTTTGTGCTATGTGCAAATGCACAAAAGGTACAAGTAAGATAAAAGAGTTTACAGTAGGGGGTACTACATACCCAATTAAGGACTTTATTACGTGTAACTCTAGGAATGTTATCTATGCATTGGAGTGTGACTGCGGTCTAATATATATTGGAAAGACTGGAAGGAACCTTAAAACGAGATTATCTGAACACATTTATAATGTGAAAAAAGGTTTAGATACTCATACAGTTTCCAAGCACTTCAAAATAAAACATGCATGTAAACCTTGCTATTTTAAGTCCTTTTGGGGTATCCAAACTATTAATCCAACCCCACGTAATAAAGAAACTGAGGTCATTTTATCTAAAACAGAGATGAAGTGGATCTACAAATTGAAAACTCTAGCACATTTGGGCCTCAATAGTGACTTTGAATGGAAGTGGTTTTTATAACTTTTAACAAATACATAATATCTTTAAAGAAATATTTAACAATTTTTAATTTTTAGAAATCACGACAAGTTTTGGGTCTCCCTTTATGCCCAATGATTTATTTTTTCTTTATTTTAATACATTTTAGATATTTTGCATATGTCTTTAAACTGGTCTCCTTATATTTATATGTTGCTGTTTTATGAATATAATATATGGTTTCTTGTCTTTGAGATATGGACTTAAAACACGTTGCCGATTGGTTAAATGTGTTGTGCTATTGAAAACGGGGAATGGAACGCATATCACGCTAGTCCTGACACGCGGACGTCACTTCCGGGAATGAGGCTTCCGGGATTCCGAATTGAAGCGCAAACGTCACTTCCGGTGACGTAGATCTGACGGCTGGGAGGACGCCAGTGATTCAAGCATCAACAGCTGTTTTCCATTTCTGTTTTCCATTTTACCAATCAGTGTGCTATTTAAGGTTGCTAAGTTTAGTTGTCCCTCACGCTTCTGAAGAAGGATAGACAATCCGAAAGCGCTTAAGCCTGGGGACTTATCTGTGTGGCATTAACGGAGGATCCAGAGGACGTACTTGACTGTCTGGGGACACCTTTAGTGACCGGGACTTTGGGTGACTATATCTCTACACTGTCCGCTGCGGTTTCCTGATTGTCCTGGATGCCTTTTTGCTACATGCTGTTTTTTAACCTTTGTTTGTGAGTGTGTCTTGTATTAAATTTATTTTAAATCAAATACACAGACGATATTGCACTATCATTATTCTCTATTCAAGCTTCCTATGGAAACGATATGGCTCACATATCTGTGAAGCAGAGTTAGCCAGAATGAGATTCTGATTACTACATGCGAATATATATACCGTGATATGTGAGTGGGACCATTGATTAATTAAACCACATTTTCATTCAAGCAGACCACACTATGTTTTGTATTTTTCTGTTATCCTTTTAGTACATTGTAATCTATTTGGAATCGGAATCCTTCTGCTGTACCATTTCTTACATTGTAATCTATATGGAATCGGAATCCTTCTGCTGTACCATTTGTGTAAGCCTTTTTGACTATATAGCTCTTGATGTGTTAAGGTTGCGCCACCTGGTCTCACTATTTTTGGGTTTATGGTCATTTATTAAAACCACGGTGAAGGTTTTTCTGTGGGACTAAGGGCTGCCACCTAAATATAAGCGCAATAAGGATCTTCTATCTTTCTTGTGGTTGCTAAGGACAACACCACCACTTTTCATTTTTAGAAGCTTTAGTAAATCTACTCCCTAGTTTCAGTATACTGTAGTTGGAAAAAGTTTCTAAATATATGTTGGGGACTATTTCCTTTTTGTTACTTTTGGGAAAAGCATTATATAAAAAATACACTACTAAAGTGAATCGTAAAAAGCAAAAACTGAATTTTTGATTTTGGGAAGTGAATTGCATGAAAAGAAAACAAATAGCTTTATTACAAAATATTTAAAGTGAATTTGCTAGTATACAAACGTGCCTGTTATCAAGGATTAAAAAGATTTCAGTAAGTACGTGGTTAATTTAACCACAGATCTGGATTTTAATAAAATATGTTATGAAGCAAACAAACAAACAAATGGCATTGAATAGTATCATAGTTCATGTCATCATTTAAAAGAGTTATTCTTGACATTTCCTTTCAATATTAGAAAAATAATGACGTATTTTGTTTTGCTGACATACTGTATTACTTCATTTTCTCTAGCTTCTGTATACTCAGGGAAAAATCTAATTCTAACAAGCAATCTTTCTATAAAAACTTACAACGGGATACATACGATATCACGGCAGATGGGATGCTGGCTGTCACTGTGCCAACAGCAGCATCCTTTCTGCTGGAATCCCGGCAGCGAGTCCCCTCCACAGGCTCTATACCACCAACTGAGTGGGAATACCGGGCGGGTGTCAGGATTCCCGGCGTTGGTATATCACCGGTTGATGGGATTCCAGCATCAATCTCCTGAATGCCAGGATTCTGACAGCCACTCCCACATTGTATATATATATATATACATACACACACACACACAAATCATCTTTATACCACATCGTGCACTTAACTTGAGAGCTTGTTGTTATTCAGTTACAATACCCTTTATTAAATAACATATGTCAATATAATGCCATACCTAGGATTCAAACCTATAACCTGCTGAATTCTACTCAAACACCCTACTCATTGAGCTATTTAATGCTGCATAAAAACTATGAACACTATATGAAACTACTGGTACTTTGTAAAAAAAATAATCAGCATTGCAAGTGAGCAGATCTATATAGTGTACAGACACATGTCCAATCTCTTGCAGCCACACACTACATAGATCTGCTCAGCTGCAATGCTAATCATTTTTTTACAAAGTACAAGGTAAGCTTCAAATAGAACTCTCTAGCTTAGAATGATTTACCTTGTCTGACTGCTATACTACAGGCAATGGGTTTAAATCCCAGATATGTCAGCACACTGAAATGTAATAAAGTACAGAAATCTCAAGTTGAGATCATGAATGTTGCATAGGTATTAGCGATGGAAAGGGTGGGGGTCAGGGGCGGTCAGGAGATGCTGAGCTTCAAAGCGGGAGAAAGCTGCAAGTGAAAGTAATTAAAACAGAAAATTGACAAGTGTCGCCAACAGCACCCCCTAGCCTGCAACACTGTGTGCGGTGGCCCCTCCGCACACACCTAATTACGGCACTGTTGGCCTTCAATGTCATAATGTCATGAGATGGAACTCCAGACGACGGGATTAATCCCAAAACATTGAAATAAAGTAATGCTTCTATGACACAACAGTCTTGGAGTGCTGCTATTACAACACAAATAATTGAGTTTTTTATATATATATATATATATATATATATATATATAAATATATATATATATATGAAACTAGTGAAGAACAAGGGCGCCTATTTAGTGTTTTTTTTTTAATTAATATAAAGTGAATCAAGTGGTAATGTATGGACATCACTAATCTGATACACACACTTTCTTTGGTCTCATGACCAATGCACATGTGTAAAGAAAAATAAAACAGAAATAACATAGCGCGTACAGTTTTCAAAGCAAATTTCACCATAAAAATAGAACTAGTTGTATCTAAAAAACCTCCTAAAGATAAGCAAATCCTCAATGGTAAAAATCCACCAGCAGGGATTATTTAAGGTTTTTCACAAATTTTAATACAACATAAAACATGAAAAAATAAAAACAGATGGTAAAAGTGCAAGCGTACAGAATATAACAAGATTCGAGTTTATCAATCCGTATATGTAATCGGATGCATCCTGTTTTCCATAAAAATCAGTACCAGAGACCTCCTTATGGACAGATAAGCTCTTTAACTTAAAATTCTTGTAAATTTGCTTTTTTTACCAATATTGGATTTTTATGGAAAACAGGATGTATCCGATTACATATACGGATTGATAAGCTCGAATCTTGTTATATTCTGTACGCTTGCACTTTTACCATCTGTTTTTATTTTTTTATGTTTTATGTTGTATTAAAATTTGTGAAAAACCTTAAATAATCCCTGCTGGTGGATTTTTACCATTGAGGATTTGCTTATCCTTAGGAGGTTTTTTAGATACAACTAGTTCTATTTTTATGGTGAAATTTGCTTTGAAAACTGTACGCGCTATGTTATTTCTGTTTTATTTTTCTTTACACATGTGCATTGGTCATGAGACCGAAGAAAGTGTGTGTATCAGATAAGTGATGTCCATACATTACCACTTGATTGACTTTATATTAATTTAAAAAACACACTAAATAGGCGCCCTTGTTCTTCACTAGTTTCATTTTATTCTGTTTATGTGCCATCCAAGCACATATCACATTGTTTAAGGTTGCTGCCATCCACCAATTGGAATAGTGTTTTATATTTCTTACGTTATATATATATATATATATATATATATATATATACTCATTCTTTTAGTTATCACAGACTCACGTGCACTCTTAGTGCTCACTTAACGTTACCCGTGCGCCCCCGCATCTATTTGTTTTTTTTATATATATATATATATATATATATATACAAACAGAAAGTTCAGCACTCACCATAGCAAGCTCACTTACAGTATCCTTACAACATCAATAAATAAATGATGGGGGTTTAGTTAGTGAATTGGCCAATGCACGGAAGCCTGCATACCACTCGCCAAGGTACCCCACCTTCATGCAGGTCCTACACTATCACAAAGTCTCAAAAATTAAAACCTGGCAACTGTACCACACATAATATACTGCAGACATGCCCACTAGGTTTAATGTGTATCTGCCATGCATCTTATGGCTTTTAAAGGTACACTAGTCACCTGACACTGGCTGATAAATTACTAAGGAGCAGCTGACACAGGTTTAGAACAAGTGAGATTACACAGGGGTGCATGAAAAGGCCTGTGACCACAGTTAATAAGAGTTAACCAAAGATTAACCCCATAATATACAAACAAATCTAGAAAACCACAGCACTCGCCACCCCAGAAGCGGGGTGCAATATCTGCACTCACCACTCCTAGGGTGGGGTGCATGCAGCCTATGGCCACCAACCCAAATGAAGGTGGGGTACCTTGGCGAGCGGTATGCAGGCTTCCGTGCATTGGCCAACTCACTAACTATAAACCCCCATCATTTATTTATTGATGTTGTGAGGATAAGTGAGCTTGCTATGGTGAGTGCTGAACTTTCTGTTTGTATATATTTTGGTCGGTGGCCATGGGCTGCATGCACCCCACCCTATGAGTGGTGAGTGCAGATATTGCACCCCGCTTCTGGGGTGGCGAGTGCTGTGGTTTTCTAGATTTGTTTGTATATATATATATATTTATATATACACCAGGTTCTCCAACTGTTATTTTTAAACAAATAAAATTGCTGTAATTTTCCAGGAGTACAAAGTTATTAGTCTCTCTAATAAAATAACACACACATACATACACACAAACACACACACATATATATATATATATATATATAAATATAAAATGCCAATCTTTGTCAGGCCGCACCTCTGGGCTTTCCCAGATTGATGCTGTCAAAATGCTAGTGCAGAGGAGAATAATCTGCCTCCATCTCTGCCCCATCCCGCCCAGGGCCAGATTAAGGTCCACATGGACCTGGAGCTGAAAATGTTCAAAGGCCTGCTGTGGGATTGCGGGGTAGCTATGATCAGTAAGGGTGTGGGTGGGCCCAGAGCCATGTCGGTGTGTACACTACCTGTACTTTTAGCTCCACTGTTTTCCTACGTACATAAAAATACAAAAAATGCACAATTTTCTATGGGTGGCTGGTCATCATCATGCTGCCATGATGATGGGCCTATTTTTATGCGGAGGCCTGGAGCTGGAGCTCCATCTGCCCCATTGTTAATCTGGCCCTGGTCCCACCTCTGATGCTGCCCTGCTTAGTGCTGTAAATGCTGGGATGAAAGGCCAAGCTCCGCCTGCTGTACGTTACATATGTTAGGTGTGCAGGCTGAATCTATGTCAAAGGGCCCTTGGTCTCATTGCTTAGCTTCAAAACTAAAGTATGCATCTGCCCCCACCTGTATGTGCTTCTGCCCCTATTGGTGTGTGCATCTGCTCTTACCCGTATGTGCCTCTGCTCCTACCCATATGTCTATACCCCTACCCGTGTGTGCCTCTATCCTTACCTGTGGGTGCCTCTGCCCTGACCCTTGTGTTTCTGCGCATACCCATGGGTGACTCTGCCCCTACCCTTGTGTGCCTCTATCCTTACCTGTGGGTGCCTCTGCCCATATCCATGTTTGCCTCTGTGTAAATTGCTCCAGGCATTCCAGAGTTATGCCGAGAACTATGGATTTTTACATATCACCCCCTTCCCACCCCCACCCGGAGGGGTGCTAGGGGTGTCTTAATCCCACAGTATTTTGGTCCAAATTGTTAGTCATATGTGTACCAAGTTTGGTGTAAATTGCACTAGTCATTCCAGAGTTATGCCCGAAAACTGGATTGTTACATGTCCCCCCCCTACCCACCCACACCCCTAGGGGTGCTAGGGGTGCCTTACCCACACAGTATTTTTTTCCAGATTGTAAGTCATATGTGTACCAAGTTTAGTGTAAATTGCTCCTGGCATTCCAGAGTTATGCCCGAAAACTAGAGATGTGCAGCGGGTATTTTTCGGGTTTTGTGTTTTGGTTTTGGATTCGGTTCCACGGTCATGTTTTGGATTTGGACACATTTTGGCAAGAGCTCCCTTAAGAATTTTTGACGGATTCGGGTGTTTTTTGGATTCGGGTGTTTTTTTTTTCAAAAAACCCTCAAAAACAGCTTAAATCATAGAATTTGGGGGTAATTTTGATCCTATAGTATTACATACCTCAATAACCATAATTTCCACTCATTTCCAGTCTATTCTGAACGCCTCACACCTCACAATATTTTAGTCATAAAATTTGCACAGAGGTCGCTGGATGACTAAGCTAAGCGACCCAAGTGGGTGGCACAAACACCTGGCCCATCTAGGAGTGGAAACGGGGCCTGGACTGCACACCCTAGCTTATTATAATGGGATGTGCTACCTTGCTGGGACTAAGTAATGTAATACTACAACATAGGAAAAAGGGTGCAGGTGCACCATACACCATTAAAATTATTATAACCATAATATAATATTTGAGGTTCTTGGCATATATTGGCCAGTATATGAGCCTGCCCACCTGCTTCACGGTGACCTCATCGGACAGGTCCCCAACACTATAGGGGTTCACCTCAGGGACGCAGAGCACCCCCAGACCACCCCAGCCAAACCACCCCAGGGCATCACACAGAAAAAGGATATGAGTAAAATATCAGTGTTAAGCAAATGAAAGAGGCTGCTGAATGTGAAAGAAAAGAAGAGGACAGCAGTAAAGTGTCAGAGTGTTACAATGTGAAGTTTAGCTGAGCAGTGTTATAAGTGTAAACAATATGTGAAAAAAGCTACATAAATATAAAACAAACACAATGTGATATAAGTGTTAAAAGTAAATGTAAGGTGGTGATGCCCCAAGGTGGCTCAGCCAGAGCAATATAGGGAGCTCCACGCCCCAAAAGCTCACCTCCAAACTGACTTTGTATATAATTAAAAGGATCATACCTATGTCTTTTGTGCAGTCAGAATGTGCTGGTTCCCTGTTTAAAAGCCTGAGAGGCAGTGGGTGGGGTGCTAATCCAGAGATGAGGGCTGTCCCAATCCCTCAGGTGTGTATACACACACATAATATAGACTATATGGAAACGGGGCCTGGACTGCACACTCTAGCTTATTATAATGGGATGTGCTACCTTGCTGGGACTAAGTACTGTAATACTACAACATAGGAAAAAGGGTGCAGGTGCACCATACACCATTAAAATTATTATAACCATAATATAATATTTGAGGTTCTTGGCATATATTGGCCAGTATATGAGCCTGCCCACCTGCTTCACGGTGACCTCATAGTGGCCCTGCAGTGTCATATAGGATGGCACTTAAAGAAATAGTCCCAAAACAGCACATGATGCAAAGATAAATAAAAAAAGAGGTGCAAGATGGAATTGTCCTTGGGCCCTCCCACCCACCCTGATGTTGTATAAATAGGAAATGCACACTTTAACAAACCCATCATTTCAGCGACAGGGTCTGCCACACAACTGTGGCTGAAATGACTGGTTGGTTTGGGCCCACACCAAAAAAGAAGCAATCAATCTCTCCTTGCACAAACTGGCTCTACAGAGGAAGGATGTCCACCTCCTCCTCATCGTCCGATTCCTCACCCCTTTCACTGTGTACATCCCCCTCCTCACAGAGTATTAATTCGTCCCCACTGGAATCCACCAACACAGGTCCCTGTGTACTTTCTGGAGGCAATTGTTGGTAAATGTCATCATGAATCATGGAGGAATATATTATAATTCATTTTGATGAATATCATCTTCTCCACATTTTCTGGAAGTAACCTCCTACGCCGATCGCTGGCATGGTTACCGGATGCACTAAACACTCTTTCGGAGTACACACTGTAGGGGGGGAGCAACTTAGGTAAAATAAAGCCAGTTTGTGCAAGGGCCTCCAAATTGCCTCTTTTTCCTGCCAGTATAGGTACAGACTGTCTGACATGCCTACAGTGATGCTGTCACTCATATAATCCTCCACCATTCTTTCAATGGTGACAAAATCATATGCAGTGACAGTAGACATTAATTGTTAGCAGGTCCTTCAGTCCGGACCAGATGTCAGCTATCGCTCCTGACTGCCCTGCATCACCTACTAACAACAGGAGAAAAAGAAAGCTCTTGTGTGGGCGCACTCTTATACAAAGAAGAAAATTCTTCAAATATGTGTCAGGAAGATATTTAAAACATCCATTTATTATTCAAAGTTAAAACCGTTACCCATCTATGATCCAAATGTGAAATAAGAAAGAGAATAAAGAATATATGAAAAATGTTAAAATGTTCTGGTCTATTTTTAGAGAGGTTGCAGACACTGGATTGTCTAACAGCCGTCTCCCCTGACCAGTACATAAATTCTGTTTTGATGGATCCAAGGAAGGAAAGAAATGTGTAATAGGTGTATCTTCAAAGAACCAATATGGTTGGATCTATGTTGTACACTTGGCTGGCGACCAGTTGCTAGGATTACCCACGTATTTTAGATATATGTTACTATAGTTGGAGTCTGACGCTGAACTGTTAATTAACAGAACAAAAGGAGGAAAAAAGATTAGTGGTGATACTGCTGTTGGTGTTCACCTTTTAAATAAAAAGGAGTAGTTCCTACTCTACAACACCGGGTATTCCCAGGGAGTCTCCTCTCCAGGTACTGACCCAGCCCGACGCCGTTTAGCTTCCAAGATCGAACGAGATCGGGCATTAGCGGCGTGGTATGATAGTAGAGGACTCAAAATACTAGTACTGAAGTCAGGCGCTATCAACAGTAATTATACAAAAGGTATAAAGTTCTCTTACAACTCATATAATCTAAATAGCCGCAAATAGGGTAGAATGGCCAGTGGAAGTGGCCAACACAATCACACCTGATTGAAACCAGGTGTAGCACAAACAATTCTAATTAACCCCTTGCACTATTAAATAAAAGGCAACATGACGTGAAGACACATGATTAATTGGTTAAGATAGTTTTAATATCCATAAAATAAATTATAAACATATAAAAAATGAATTGATTAGTATGCGCATACAAATAAAAAAGCTAAATACTAAACCTACTATTTGAGCATAAGAGGTGGATCATATAGCTAATTGTGACCATAACGGATTATTCAATAATCATAAGTTGACGATGTCCATATTTCATATTCTCAAAATAGGATAGTCCCATTAAATGTGCTCGTAGAATTTGATTTAGGTATGTACCAAACAGGTAAATTGAACCAATATATCAGTTGTGAGTGGTTCTTTTACATGTGGAGATATTCTCCAGACAGCACGGAGGAAATTTTAAATGTCACCTGGGGCTTGGTGCACGGCAAGCACCTAAGGAAAGCTCCCGTTTGCCACAGTCCGTGAGTGGTGCACTCCGTCTTCTATTGTGTCAGGTTCTCACACACAATTAGAAGCGAAACGCGTCAGAGAAGGTGCCCTTTGTGACCCAATGGACATTTGATACTAGATCCTTATTGATGTGCAATACTGCCTGAGGCTGACAAGTGGGAGACAAGGAGGACGCTATATGCGGCGGCTTGAAGACGGGAGCAAAACCATCTAATCAGCGCCTGCAGTGCGCAAAGCTCCGGGAGCCGGACAGACCTCTATCTCTCAACGTGAATTAAGGTGTGTGTGTGAGAACCTGACACAATAGAAGACGGAGTGCACCACTCACGGACTGTGGCAAACGGGAGCTTTCCTTAGGTGCTTGCCGTGCACCAAGCCCCAGGTGACATTTAAAATTTCCTCCGTGCTGTCTGGAGAATATCTCCACATGTAAAAGAACCACTCACAACTGATATATTGGTTCAATTTACCTGTTTGGTACATACCTAAATCAAATTCTACGAGCACATTTAATGGGACTATCCTATTTTGAGAATATGAAATATGGACATCGTCAACTTATGATTATTGAATAATCCGTTATGGTCACAATTAGCTATATGATCCACCTCTTATGCTCAAATAGTAGGTTTAGTATTTAGCTTTTTTATTTGTATGCGCATACTAATCAATTCATTTTTTATATGTTTATAATTTATTTTATGGATATTAAAACTATCTTAACCAATTAATCATGTGTCTTCACATCATGTTGCCTTTTATTTAATAGTGCAAGGGGTTAATTAGAAATGATAGTAGAGGAACTATATACCAATGAGAGTGCACCTATATAAGCACAGTGAGGATAGTAATTTGAAAGAAAACAGAGATTAAAGTGTGGATCTGCTTTCCCGTTAGGCAGGGCGCAGTGACTACCACCGCCGTGGTGTCGTGCGTCCTGGATCGTGGATGAGAGTCCATAGAAGGATAGTAAGTAGGAAAATTTATAAGCAATAGTAATCTTATTTATTTTTTTATATTATTTTTTATTTTTATTATTATTTTATATTTAAATAAGAAGTTTGATAGGAGTAAAGAGCTCCAGGGAAAACTCAGGCGTGAGACAGATTTATAGGTCATGTATGAGTTTAGTGGAGAGATCAAGTATTGCTATAACCAGAAATCATACATGAATTGGACACCGTTCTATTACCAGAACTTGTGGCAAAATTAAGCAACTATAGTATCCATTATCAAATAAAATGTTAATCTGGACACTATATTAATAATTGTGATCCTTATGCATTGTACACTGTGACACTTATAAGCTGCTTGCTGCACACAAAGATGCCCTGCATCACCGCCAGCGGGTAGTTTTGGAAATTTTATCCTTTTCCTGGCAGCTCCAGTGGCGGGAAAAAAATGAAGGAGGAGCTGTTGGCGGGTCACTTTCCGCTTGACTTGACAATTGTCTCACCAGCAGGTCTTTGAACATCTGCACACTTGTCTAAGAACAAAAAGCGGAATGGATCTGTCTCAGGCGCCCCTGGCTGCTGAGTAATGTATGACAACAGAGAGAACACCACTCTCTAAACAAATAACCAATTGTGAAAAAGTGAAAGTCAACATATAACATCAAGCGCCAGAAAGGATGAAATACTTCCCTTAGATGTGGAAATCCTGTAGAGGATAGTTCTTTCTATCTCCCAGTTGAGGATCTCTCCTTCCACTCTCAATGCAGATGGTACATGTAAAAGGATATAACAATACAATAGTGTAGTATGTCTATGACAAGTAGTATTGCACCCGAGTGATTGGTTCTGAAGTTAGGGAATAGTGCAGATCCTTCACCACAACTTTAAAATCTTCCCTTTTGGTTAGATGGTCATATTTAGGTATGCATACCCCAACTCACAGGCAAGGTGTATTTTCAAACATATAAAGGTATCTTTGGATGGATATATTAGATCCCCAAGAAAACTGTCTAGTGGGCGTACCCCAACTCACAGCAGATGATGATATATAAAACACATAAAGGTTTCTTTCTGAAGTGGCAAAGATGACTGTTAGGATCTCCTGCTCTGTGCTGCCACGTCGCCATGGCAACCGAGAGGCAAGTGTTAGCGAAGTAACCTGAGCGCAGCTGATACTCCGGTCCGGGTTTTTACTGTGTAGTGGTTACAGGCTCTGTGCACGGCAGGGAATCCGGCGCTGGTTTTGTGCTCACAGTCTGTGAGGTCTGAGTGGGGCGTGGACAGCACCTGCTATATAAACCATCCTCTCAGGCTAGGCAAATGCTGCTGAATCTTTGTTTGTTAGTCAGTTCCAGAGAGTTAGCTAGTACTGTGTGACTTTGTATTTACTTGTTGCTTACTGCGAATAGGCCTTGGGATTCGGTACTTCATTCTGCCAATCCGGACCTAGCAGTAAGACTGGAGTCAGTTGTTTGACCTGCTGGGGTTCTTTTGCTATTCTGTGAACCCAGCAGGTTTGCGGCTGTACTCTCAGACCTGCTTGCTTAATCCTCCCTCACTGTGCAGGGCGTCCAGGTGTCAGTTTAGTGGCAGTAAGCTGAACCTGTGCACTGCAAGTGGGGGTTAGGATTGTGGATACTCTCCTTGTGTCTATATTTCTATCTCTGACCAAGGAGTTTATTCCCACACCCGTTGGTAACCCTTTGGGGTTTGTTCTGTTGCTCTTAGCAACATCATTTCAGGTGCTCCACATGTTAAATCACTACACATCGCTTCATTGTCCGCTCTATTCCATCTGAGCATTCCTGACTCTAGGGAGACACCCAATTCCTGAGCCTTTGGGTTTCTCCGTTCACTTTGTGTTTATTAGTTATTCCATCACCTCCTGTGTATGTTATGTTATACTGTCTGTGAGTTCGTTTGCTTCGCTTCCCTCTCTGTTCATACACCGATATACTCCTGTTAGCACTGGTGTGCGTAACATATTCAGCAGCCTTACTCCTGTTGAAATTTTGTGGGAATATGGAGCATACCCCTCAAAATACTTTGCAACAGGTGGTCGATCAGGTGCAGGTCCTGACTCGACAATTTAATGAGATGTCCATTAAAATGAACACCCCGCAGGCCGCTAGCGGAGCTCCCGCAGCAGCAGCGGCAAGTTCAGGGGTTAAGGAGCCGAAAGTAAATCTCCCGGATCGTTTTTCTGGAGATCGCTCGCAGTTCTTTTGTTTCAAGGAGAGCTGTAAGCTATATTTGAGGCTTAGGCCCCAGTCTTCTGGGTCGGAGATTCAGCGGGTGGGCATGGTGATTTCCTTGCTACAAGGAAACCCACAGGTCTGGGCATATGGGTTACAGCCTGACTGTCCGTCGCTTAAAAGTGTTGATGCTTTTTTTACGGCACTGGGCATTTTGTATGATGACCCTGACAAGATGGCTTCAGCAGAGGCTCAGATTACGGTTCTTAAGCAAGAGCGACGGACAGCTGAGGTTTATAGTACGGAGTTTCGGAGGTTGGCTCATGATACCCAGTGGAATGACCCAGCCCTGAGAAACCAGTACCGAAGGGGCCTTTCTGACCAGATAAAGGACCAACTGGTACAATATCCCTCGCCTGATAGCTTAGATCAGCTCATGCAGTTATCCATCCGGGTGGATAGACGGCTGAGAGAGCGTAGGCTTGAAAGGGAGACCGCAGTTTCCTTTTTTCCCAAGGGAACCTCAGACTCTGAGGAATATTCCGAGGAGCCTATGCAGATTGGGGCTACCCGCCTCTCCTCGCGTGAGAAGACGCGGAGGAGACAGCAGGGTTTGTGTTTGTACTGTGGGAATAAAGGTCATGTTGTAGTATCATGCCAAGAAAAACCGGAAAACTTCAGGGCCTGAGGGTGATGGGAAATATCCTGTCTGGCCAGAAGTCAGAATTTCCCAAAAAGACTTTTCTCATTCCGGTGACTTTGGAGATCCTTGGTTAAACTGTCAAGACTGAGGCCTTTGTTGACAGTGGGGCCGATGGGGTTTTCATGGACCGTCAATTCGCCCTGGAACACTCTGTTCCCTCAGTACCTTTGGCATCAGAGATTGAGATCTGTGGGTTAAACGGGGAACCATTGTCCCAGGGTAAAATTACCTCCTGCACCAGCCAAATTCCTTTGTTTATTGGAGCCACACACTCTGAAAAATTGTCGTTTTATGTGACTGTCTGTTATTTTGCCCCATTGGTTTTGGGGTTACCCTGGTTAAGGGCCCATAACCCTCAATTTGACTGGGTCTCTGGGGAGATTCTTAGTTGGGGTAGTGATTGTTTCAGGAGTTGCTTGAGCCTTCCAGTCAGGCTCTCGCAGCTAAGTTTGCCAGGATTGCCAGGATGTTATGCAGATTTTGCGGATGTGTTCTCCAAAAAAGTTGCGGAGGTACTACCTCCCCATCGCCCCTATGACTGTGCCATTGATTTGTTGCCGGATGCTAAGCTTCCCAAAAGCAGGTTGTACTCCCTGTCACGTCCTGAGACTCAGGCTATGGCAGAGTACATTCAGGAGAACTTGGCTAAGGGATTTATCAGACCCTCACAGTCCCCAGTTGGGTCGGGGTTCTTTTTTGTGGGTAAAAAGGACGGTTTGTTGCGACCCTGCATCGACTTCAGGGAATTGAACCGTATCACGATTAAAAACTCGAACCCACTGCCTCTCATTTCGGTTTTGTTTGACCAGCTTCGTACTGCCACCATTTTTTCTAAGATTGACCTACGCGGTGCTTACAATCTAATCCGAATAAGAGAGGGGGATGAATGGAAGACTGCCTTTAATACCCACTCAGGGCATTATGAATATTTGGTGATGCCTTTTGGGCTCTCTAATGCCCCGGCAGTCTTCCAGGAATTCATGAACGATGTGCTCAGGGAATATTTGGATAGATTCTTAGTTGTTTATCTAGATGACATCCTAATCTTCTCTCATTCCCTGGAGGAACATCGGAAGCATGTACGCTTAGTCCTCCAGAAACTCAGAGACCACCAGCTTGGGGCGAAGCTGGAGAAGTGCGAGTTTGAAGTCCAGCAAATCGCATTTCTAGGGTATATTATCTCCTCAGAAGGTTTCCAAATGGAGGGTTCTAAGGTACAGGCAGTCCTGGATTGGGTGCAGCCCACTAGTTTGAAGGCGCTTCAGCGTTTTCTGGGCTTTGCAAATTTTTATAGACGGTTTATCGCTGGATTTTCGTCTATAGTGGCCCCCTTGGTGGCACTCACTAAGAAAGGGGCGGATGTTGCTCACTGGTCTTGTGAGGCCAAAGCGGCCTTTGCCCGTCTCAAAAGGGCATTTGTCTCGGCCAAGGTGCTGCGACACCCAGATCCAGAGCGTCCTTTTGTGGTAGAAGTGGATGCCTCTGAGATAGGTATTGGGGCAGTGCTCTCTCAGATGGGGGTGTCTGATAATCGCCTTCATCCCTGTGCTTACTTTTCCCGTAAATTTTCGTCTGCCGAGATGAATTATGATGTGGGTAACCGGGAATTGTTGGCTATAAAGGATGCACTCGGGGAGTGGAGACACTGGCTTGAGGGGGCTAAGTTTGTGGTCTCAATTCTCACCGACCATAAGAATCTGGCATATTTAGAGTCAGCGAAGCGGCTCAATGCCAGGCAGGCACGATGGGCTTTGTTTTTTGCTCGCTTTCATTTTTTGATAACATATCGCCCTGGGTCAAAAAACATCAAGGCTGATGCGCTCTCGCTGAGTTTTGCTCCAGTTCAAGAGACCACCGAGGAGCCATTGCCCATTGTGTCCCCATCATGTATTAAAGTGGGCATTACCCAGGACCTCTTGTCATTAGTCCTTAGAGCACAGGAGCAGGCTCCTCCAGACCTTCCGGTAGGTCTCTTGTTTGTGCCTCCTAGGTTAAGACAGCGAGTGTTCCTGGAATTCCATGCCAAGAGGTCGGCAGGGCATCCGGGTATTGCCAGAACTCGGGAGTTGCTGTTTAGGGCGGTGTGGTGGCCCTCGGTGGCTAGGGATGTGGATCAGTGGGTTCAGGCATGTGACATTTGTGCCCGAAATAAAACTCCTAGAGGGGTTCCTGTCGGCCCATTACATCCACTCTCTATTCCATCTAAGCCATGGACCCACATTTCCATGGATTTTGTGGTGTACTTGCCCAAATCCTCGGGGATGACAGCCATTTGGGTTGTCGTTGACAGGTTTTCGAAGATGGCGCATTTCGTTCCACTGGTTGGGTTGCCATCGGCAAGACGCCTGTCTGAGTTATTTATGCAGCATGTTGTGCGCCTCCACGGGTTGCCACTTGATGTGGTCTCTGACCGTGGATCCCAGTTTGTGGCCAAATTCTGGAGGGCATTTTGTTCTGATCTCCAGATTTCTGTGAGCTTGTCGTCAGGCTACCATCCACAGTCTAATGGGCAGACTGAGAGGGTGAACCAGTCCTTGGAGCAGTTCCTCAGGTGTTATGTCTCCAAGTGTCATACTGACTGGGTTGCTCATCTGTCCATGGCGGAGTTTGCCTATAACAACGCGGCTCACTCTGCTACAGTGATCTCTCCCTTCCTTTGTGTGTATGGGCATCATCCTAAGGCCAATTCTTTTGACCCCCTGGATTCCACGCCTGGTGGTTCCTCTGTTGTTTCGGTCCTTAGGGGTATTTGGAGGAAAGTGAAGAAAGCCCTTGTGTCTGTGTCATTAGTGACCAAAAGGGTTTTTGATAAGCGGAGAAGACCCTGCAGCTTCAAATTAGGAGACTTCGTCTGGTTGTCCACCAAGAATTTGAAGTTGAGACAGCCATCTCATAAGTTAGGCCCCCGGTTCATCGGCCCTTATAAGATCACCAGGGTTATCAATCCGGTGGCATTTCAGTTAGATCTGCCCCGTTCATTGGGTATCAATAAAACATTTCATTGTTCCCTTTTAAAACTGGCGGTTAGTAATCCTTCTTCCAGTGGAAGACCTTCTCCTCTTCTGATACGGGGTCAGAGGTAGTTTGTGGTTGAAAGGGTTCTTGACTCCAAGATGGTTCGGGGTCGGCTGTCATTTTTGGTGCACTGGAAGGGGTATGGCCCGGAGGAGCGGTCCTGGGTGCGCAGTTGTGATCTTCATGCCCCCAGACTGATATGCTCTTTCTTCTCGCAGTTCCCCGATAAACCCAGTGGTAGGGGTTCTTTGACCCCTCGTCAGAGGGGGGGTACTGTTAGGATCTCCTGCTCTGTGCTGCCACGTCGCCATGGCAACCGGGAGGCAAGTGTTAGCGAAGTAACCTGAGCACAGCTGATACTCCGGTCCGGGTTTTTACTGTGTAGTGGTTACAGGCTCTGTGCACGGCAGGGAATCTGGCGCTGGTTTTGTGCTCACAGTCTGTGAGGTCTGAGTAGGGCGTGGACAGCACCTGCTATATAAACCATCCTCTCAGGCTAGGCAAATGCTGCTGAATCTTTGTTTGTTAGTCAGTTCCAGAGAGTTAGCTAGTACTGTGTGACTTTGTATTTACTTGTTGCTTACTGCGAATAGGCCTTGGGATTCGGTACTTCATTCTGCCAATCCGGACTTAGCAGTAAGACTGGAGTCAGTTGTTTGACCTGCTGGGGTTCTTTTGCTATTCTGTGAACCAAGCAGGTTTGCGGCTGTACTCTCAGACCTGCTTGCTTAATCCTCCCTCTCTGTGCAGGGCGTCCAGGTGTCAGTTTAGTGGCAGTAAGATGAACCTGTGCCCTGCAAGTGGGGGTTAGGATTGTGGATACTCTCCTTGTGTCTATATTTCTATCTCTGACCAAGGAGTTTATTCCCACACCCGTTGGTAACCCTTTAAGTTTTTTTCTGTTGCTCTTAGCAACATCATTTCAGGTGCTCCACATGTTAAATCACTACACATCGCTTCATTGTCCGCTCTATTCCATCTGAGCATTCCTGACTCTAGGGAGACACCCAATTCCTGAGCCTTTGGGCTTCTCCATTCACTTTGTGTTTATTAGTTATTCCATCACCTCCTGTGTATGTTATGTTATACTGTCTGTGAGTTCGTTTGCTTCGCTTCCCTCTCTGTTCATACACCGGTATACTCCTGTTAGCACTGGTGTGCGTAACAATGACAGCGTACCCAACTCACAATTCAGTTGATTTTCATAAACACATAAAGGTTTCTTCCAACGTCCAAAAGAAAAACCAAGCAGTGGATAAAAAGTCCAATGAATTTATTCCATAAAAAAGACGTATCCCAAGATGGTTTACAAGGAAGGGAATACAAAAATATCCATAAAACATAGATATAAAAATTACAAGGAGCAATATTGCATGGTCTCACCCAGTGAAACAGGCTGCTGGTGTCCAACACTTGACTAGTCGGATTCCGGAATGTCCCACTAAATCAAGGCTTCCAGAGTCCAGGATCCAAAAGGGGAGACCAGGCAGTACATAAAAAATTGTCAGCTCCTGTGTGCAAACAACGCATTTCAATCTCTCCAAGAGATCTTTGTCAAGGCCTGCAGACTAGGAGCCATGTGCTGGAATTTATACCAAACATCTAACAAATACAGGAAGTGAGGTCACAGATTGAATTAGCCCTCTTTGTGTCCTTTAAAATGATTCAATAGTTTTAACATCAACCCAGAGTGTACATGAATCCACTCTGAGCCTAGTCCTCCCCAAGGGAAACGTTTTTAGATTACCAATAACGTTAATTGTGCGTTAAATAGCATGGCGGAACCAGAAGTATCCCGTCATGGAACGCACAATTCCATCCAGCTCCCCGGCGGAAGCGGAAGTATCCGGACACTGGAACTTATAATTCCGTCGAGCACCCTAGCGGGAGCGGAAGTGCCCGGCCGCTGGAACGCATGTATGCGTTCCACTCGATGTTCATGTGGCACATAGTGAGACCCCTTCACAGTAAGCAGAAAAGCCTCCGCATTGACCCTCATGCGTTCCACTTAAACTCGGAAATATCCATCATGTGACACCTCCGGAAATGTACGATGGAACGCATTAGCGTTTCAAAGGATCACTCAGAAATGCTTTTCAACCCCTTCACATTATGTCAAACTGATTTATATACCATATATCATTTACATACATTCATCTATATGATAATCAAACACTAATTCAACATATACATGATACATAGAGCTTTCTTTTATCATATAAAAATTAATTAAAAGTAATGAATACAGCGAAAACATGAGCCCATCATTCCATCAACAGGTCCTGAGTATTCCCTCCTGAATTTATTTCATAATGAGTCCATAAAGAGTTCATATTTACATATTTGTAACTGAGGGGAAAAAAAAAACGGTCAGTGGGTATCACAAACAATGTTTTACAAAAACCATTTGGTCTCAAAATCACTGTTAAGACCACTAGGTATAAGGGTTTTATAATTATAAATGAGAGACATTTATTTTTTTGACAGTTTACTGGCAATATCCTTATTCCTAATGTCCTGTTCAATAATAGATAAGCCATAAAAACCAAGGATTTGTGCATGTGAACATTGATGTGTTTGTTTAAAATGAAGAGACAGGGCATGTGTATTGAGACCATTTTTAACGTTCCTCAAATGTTCCCCTATTCTTACTTTAAGGGGTCTCGATGTACGCCCTATGTAGACTTTTTCACAGGAGCATTTGACTGCATAAATCACATTTTTGCTGTTACATGTGATGAATTGATTAATAACAAATGGTTTTCCATTAATGTTCACCTTATCAATTTTGTTAATTCCTTCTCCTTTAATGTTTCTACATCCCTGACAAAGCCCGCATCTGTAGAACCCTTTAGATGTAATGGTTTCTTTCTTTTGGCCACGTAATCTGCTGGTTACTAACTGATTTTTTAAGTTAGGCGCCTTTCTATAAATACAGACGTTTTTTTGGGGATAGAACTACCAATGATGGGGTCCTTTGTTAATAGGCCCTAGTGTTTTTTCAAAAAAAATTCTATACCTTGGTGTTGACAATTAAGATCAGTGACAAATGCCCATTCAAACTTATTATTTTTCTGCTTATCCTTATTGACATTATTTTGTTTAAGGAGTGTAGTTCTATGTATATTTTCTATCTCATTAAGAGTGTGATTGACCTTCGTCATATTGTATCTACTTGCTTCAAATTTTTTGCACATCTCAACTGCTTGTGTTTGGAACATTTCAGTATCTGTACAGTTCCTTTTTAATCTTTTTAATTAACCACAGGGAATGGATTCGAGCCAATTATGATGGTGGCAGCTACTTGCATTTATATAAGAACCCGAATCCATCGGTTTACAATAATTCTTGGTACATATAACATTTTCTTTGATATAAACCGTAATGTCCAAGAAATTGATGGTACTTTCACTAATCTCAAACGATAAATTAATATTGTATTGATTATTGTTGAGGGAGGTGCAAAAATCCTTAAGACTTTGTTCGTCCCCCCCCAAATAAAGAAAATGTCGTCTATATATCTGACAAAGAACACCAGGTTCGCCCCACATGGGTTATTGGCCCAAATGATGTTGTCTTCCCAACTACCCATAAACAATTTGGCGTAACTTGGGGCGAACCTGGTGCCCATCGCCGTACCTGTCTTCTGCAAATAAAATTCATCTTTAAACAGAAAAAAAATATTTTCCAGGATAAGTCTAATACCCTCTATCAAAAATGCCTGTAAGGACCCTGATAAGTCTGAGTTCCTTAAAGCTTTTTGTGTGGCAGCTATGCCTAGCTCATGTTTAATGATTGTGTAGTGGGAGGAGACATCTGCTGTTACGAGGAAGTCTCCCACCCTCCACTCAACATGTGATAAATGTTCCAAAAAAATCTTTAGTGTCCCGAAGATGTGAACGGTTCTTAATCACAAAAGGTTGCAAGTGGTAGTCAATATATTGTGACAGATTTGCCAATAGAGAACCCACCCTGGAAATGATGGGCCTTCCGGGGGGATTAGTGAGGCTTTTGTGCATTTTTGGTAATATATATATTACTGGAGTGGATAGTTGTTCATTGATTAGAAATTTAGCCTCAATATCGGTCAGCACATGGTTCTTATTAAATTTACCCACAAGATTCCTTAGTTTGTCTAAAACTGCCTCTGTAGGGTCATTACGTAATCGTTTATACACACTATTTTCACCCAATTGTTTATATATCTCTCTTTCATATTCCCCTACATCCATCAGTACCACCCCCCCGCCTTTATCGGTGGGGGTGGGTTTTATGATTAGATCTTTTTGTTTTTTAAGATTCTTAAGGGCTACTCTTTCTTTGAATGTGAGGTTATGTATTCGTCTCTTTTTTTGTTTTTCCTTTTCCTTGAGGGCTTCTATGTCTTCCTGTACTAAAAGACTAAAAGTATCGATCAAGGATACTTTAAGATGTGCAGGATAAAAAATTTACTTGGGTCGGAAGGGTGTATTTGCAATTATTTCATCCTTATAAGTGTCAGCATGTTCTTTATTCTTAAAGAATTTTTTTATGGTGAGCTTTCTTATGAACCGCTGGATATCAATGAAGACATCAAATGGTTCCAAATCTTTGCTGGGGGCGAATTTAAGGCCCTTTTCCAGCAAAGAGATCTCATCTTTCATGAGTATATGGGAACTTAAATCAAAGATTTTAGTGGTGGAATTAGCTCTTTCACTACCTTCTGTATTTTGAAAAACTATGGATGAATTAAGTTTTCTTTCCCTAAGTTTTTTAGTATTTTTTCTCCTTTTATGAACCCTCTTTTTTCCTCCACGTCTTCCTCTTCTCCGTCTACATCCTACTACCCATAATTGTTCCTCTGACTGATTTTCCCTAAAAAAGGAGAATAAGGCCCATCATGTTCTAGAACTTCATAACGATTTCTTCTCCTGTCCTGCCATGGTGTTCTTATTTCTCCTCTCTTTCTTAGAGTCCCTTCTCTATTGATGTTGCCCTATTCTCTACCATTTCTCCAGTTATCCCAATTTATAGTTTGGGGAATGGATCTTTTAACGGGAGAGTATACATAATTATCTTTCTGATTTTTACTGGAAATTTTCCAGTGTATATCGTGATTATTTTCCGAAGGATGGAATCGTGATTTTTGATTCCAATATTGACATTGACCGTCTTGTCTAGTTTGAGTCTTATTTTTCCAGTATCTAACCTTTTTTCCAGGTCCAACAGTTTGTATTTCTCTCTGATCCTTTTTCCCTCTTGATTCTATTTCCATATTTTCTATAAAGCCGGTGGACAAACCCAAATCCCGGTTAAATTTCTTTACCTTTTTATTGACTAGGATCTTCTTTAGTCTTTTTAAATTGGTACTAATACGGTTTTCAAATTCCTTATAATCAGATAAATTAACAAACAGGGAGGTCAAATCTCTCATATTATTAATTTCTCCCTCTATTTGTTTAAGATCATGCTCTCTCTCCTTGACAATTAATTGTATCAAGGATAGAGAGCAATCATCCAAAGTTTTTTTCCAATTTACTTTGAAGTTTTCACTACATGTGGTGAATGAAGCTAATTTTTCAATCCTTAAACCCTTTGGTATGAGTTGGTGAGATTAATATTTTTCTAGGGTGGCTATTTCCCACCAGATCTTACTTTCTTTGATGAGAGCTTGTTCCAATTTCCTCATCAAATTCCCAAGATCACCATCATATAATTCAACATCATCCTGATTACCATTAAATGCTGTTTCTAATGTATTAGATCTGTTTTCCCTTAAGGAATACATATCTAATGGCAGCCTAAATCAGATCAAAACCTAGGGTGTAAAGACAGAAATCTAAGAACAAAAAGCGGAATGGATCTGTCTCAGGCGCCCCTGGCTGCTGAATAATGTGTGACAACAGAGAGAACACCACTCTCTAAACAATTAACCAATTGTGAAAAAGTGAAAGTCAACATATAACATCAAGCGCCAGAAAGGATGAAAGACTTCCCTTAGATGTGGAAATCCTGTAGAGGATAGTTCTTTCTATCTCCCAGTTGAGGATCTCTCCTTCCACTCTCAATGCAGATGGTACATGTAAAAGGATATAACAATACAATAGTGTAGTATGTCTATGACAAGAAGTATTGCACCCAAGTGATTGGTTCTGAAGTTAGGGAATAGTGCAGATCCTTCACCACAACTTTAAAATCTTCCCTTTCGGTTAGATGGTCATATTCAGGTATGCATACCCCAACTCACAGGCAAGGTGTATTTTCAAACATATAAAGGTATCTTTGGATGGATATATTAGATCCCCAAGAAAACTGTCTAGTGGGCGTACCCCAACTCACAGCAGATGATGATATATAAAACACATAAAGGTTTTTTTCTGAAGTGGCAAAGATGACAGCGTACCCCAACTCACAATTCAGTTGATTTTCATAAACACATAAAGGTTTCTTTCAACGTCCAAAAGAAAAACCAAGCAGTGGATAAAAAGTCCAATTAATTTATTCCATAAAAAAGACGTATCCCAAGATGGTTTACAAGGAAGGGAATACACAAATATCCATAAAACGTAGATATAAAAATTACAAGGAGCAATATTGTATGGTCTCACCCAGGGAAACAGGCTGCTGGTGTCCAACACTTGACTAGTCGGATTCCGGAATGTCCCACTAAATCAAGGCTTCCAGAGTCCAGGATCCAAAAGGGGAGACCAGGCAGTACATAAAAAATTGTCAGCTCCTGTCTGCAACCAACGCGTTTCGATCTCTCCAAGAGATCTTTGTCAAGGCCTGCAGACTAGGAGCCATGTGCTGGAATTTATACCAAACATCTAACAAATACAGGAAGTGAGGTCACAGATTGAATTAGCCCTCTTTGTGTCCTTTAAAATGATTCAATAGTTTTAACATCAACCCAGAGTGTACATTAATCCACTCTGAGCCTTGTCCTCCCCAAGGGAAATGTTTTCAGATTACCAATAACGTTAATTGTGCGTTAAAAACCACGGCGGAACCGGAAGTATCCCGTCGTGGAACGCACAATTCCACCCAGCTCCCCGGTGGAGGCGGAGGTTTCCATACACTGGAACCCATAATTCCATCAAAACTCCCCATCGTGGAATGCATAATTCCACCCAGCTCCCTGGCAGAAGCGGAAGTATCCGGACACTGGAACTTGTAATTCCGTCGAGCTCCCTAGCAGGAGCGGAAGTGCCCGGCCGCTGGAACACATGTATGCGTTTCACTCGATGTTCACGTGGCACATAGTGAGACCCCTTCACAGTAAGTGGAAAAGCTTCCGCATTGACCCTCATGCGTTCCACTTAAACTCGGAAATATCCATCATGTGACACCTCCGGAAATGTACTATGGAACGCATTAGCGTTTCAAAGGATCACTCAGAAAGGCTTTTCAACCCCTTCACATTATGTCAAACTGATTTATATACCATATATAATTTACATACATTCATCTATATGATAATCAAACACTAATTCAACATATACATGATACATAGAGCTTTCTTTTATCATATAAAAATTAATAAAAAATAATGAATACAGCGAAAACATGAGCCCATCATTCCATCAACAGGTCCTGAGTATTCCCTCCTGAATTTATTTCATAATGAGTCCATAAAGAGTTCATATTTACATATTTGTAACTGAGGAAAAATAACCAAAACCGGTCAGTGGGTATCACAAACAATGTTTTACAAAAACCATTTGGTCTCGAAATCATTGTTAAGACCACTAGGTATAAGGGTTTTATAATTATAAATGAGAGACATTTCTTTTTTTGCCAGTTTACTGGCAATATCCTTATTCCTAATGTCCTGTTCAATAATAGATAAGCCATAAAAAACAAGGATATGTGCATGTGAACATTGATGTGTTTGTTTAAAATGAAGAGACAGGGCATGTGTATCGAGACCATTTTTAACGTTCCTCAAATGTTCCCCAATTCTTACTTTAAGAGGTCTCGATGTACGCCCTATGTAGACCACTAAAATCTTTAATTTAAGTTCCCATATTTTAATGAAAGATGAGATCTCTTTCATGGAAAAGGGCCTTAATTTCGCCCCCAGCAAAGATTTGGAACCATTTGATGTCTTCATTGATATCCAGATGTCTTCATTGATATCCAGGATCAGCAGGGACATCACCATTGCGTCTGAGTATGCCCCCCACATTCTCCTTCCCACCCGTACTAAGATCTGATCAAAATGTTATCCCACTCCTACTTCTGCCACTAGTTACCTGCTATTGTGTTTTTTTTTCCTCTTCATTGCTCGCTTCCACCCCACCATGTGTTTTCCTGTAATGTTTACATCCACTGATTGCACACCCTTCCATTGTGCCCTACATGCAGGGTACATCATACTGCTACATAAGCATCAGTTTTCCAATATATGAACTTGGCCTTGTATGGCTCACCTCCCACAGTGTAACCTTCAAAGTGCGCCCAACATGGCTGCCCCATATGGTACACTTGTGGATGGGATGAAAAATACATGGACCTTGTGGTTTTGTTGGAACCCTACTCTAAACTGTAGGACTCTGAAATCACCCCCATTTTGTGTCATCTCTTCTAGGGGTAGACTATTCCACCCTGGGTAATCCTACGCGGAGCGCCCAAGATGGCTGCTGCACTTGGTACCTGTGAGGGTGGAATACACAACCCTTGGAAGTTATTACCCAAAATACCTACACCAATCCTGCATTATGCTTTCTGTGGGCTTAAGGTTTTCTTTTATGTCTGTGTTGCTTGTCTATTGTTGTATTACTCAAATCCTCTGTATCATGTGTATTGTTTTTGATGTCTGTAAAGCGCCTTGAGTCCTGTTGGAGAAAGAGCGCTATATAAATAAAATTATTATTATTATTATTATTATTATTATAAGAAAGCTCACCATAAAAAAATTCTTTATGAATAAAGAACATGCTGACACTTATAAGGATGAAATAATTCCAAATACACCCTTCCGACCCAAGTCAATTTTTTATCCTGCACATCTTAAAGGATCCTTGATCGATACTTTTAGTCTTTTAGTACAGGAAGACATAGAAGCCCTCAAGGAAAAGGAAAAACAAAAAAAGAGACGAATACATAACCTCAAATTTAAAGAAAGAGTAGCCCTTAAGAATCTTAAAAAACAAAAAGATCTAATCATAAAACCCGCCGATAAAGGCAGGGGGGTGGTACTGATGGATGTAGGGGAAAACGAAAGAGAGATATATAAATAATTGGGTGAAAATAGTGTGTATAAACGATTACGTAATGACCCTACAGAGGCAGTTTTAGACAAACTAAGGAATCTTGTGGGTAAATTTAATAAGAACCATGTGCTGACCGATATTGAGGCTAAATTTCTAATCAATGAACAACCCTCCAGTAATATATATATTAGCAAAAACGCACAGAAGCCTCACTAATTCCCCCAAAAGGCCCATCATTTCTGGGGTGGGTTCTCTATTGGCAAATCTGTCACAATATATTGACTAACACTTGCAACCTCTTGTGATTAAGAACCGTTCACATCTTCGGGAAACTAAAGATTTTTTGGAACATTTATCCCATGTTGAGTGGAGGGTGGGAGACTTCCTCGTAACAGCAGATGTCTCCTCCCTCTACACAATCATTAAACATGACCTAGGCATAGCTGCCACACAAAAAGCTTTAAGGAACTCAGACTTATCAGGGTCCTTACAGGCATTTTTGATAGAGGGTATTAGACTTATCCTGGAAAATAATTTTTTTCTGTTTAAAGATTAATTTTATTTGCAGAAGACGGGTACGGCGATGGGCACCAGGTTCGCCCCAAGTTACGCCAACTTGTTTATGGGCAGTTGGGAAGACAACATCATTTGGGCCAATAACCCATGGGGGGCGAACCTGGTGTTCTTTGTCAGATATATAGACGACATTTTCTTTATTTGGAGGTGGGACGAACAAGAAAATATACATAGAACTACACTCCTTAAACAAAATAATGTCAATAAGGATAAGCAGAAAAATAATAAGTTTGAATGGGCATTTGTCACTGTTTTTAATTGTCAACACCAAGGTATAGAATTTCTTTTTAAAAACACTGGGGCCTATTAACAAAGGACCCCATCATTGGTAGTTCTATCCCAAAAAAACCTGTCTGTATTTATAGAAAGGCGCCTAACTTAAAAAATCAGTTAGTAACCAGCAGATTACGTGGCCAAAATTAAGGAACCATTACATCTAAAGGGTTCTACAGATGCGGGCTTTGTCAGGGATGTAGAAACATTAAAGGAGAAGGAATTAACAAAATTGATAAGGTGAACATTAATGGAAAACCATTTGTTATTAATCAATTCATCACATGTAACCGCAAATATGTGATTTATGCAGTCAAATGCTCCTGTGAAAAAGTCTACATAGGGCGTACATCGAGACCCCTTAAAGTAAGAATAGGGGAACATTTGAGGAACGTTAAAAATGGTCTCGATACACATGCCCTGTCTCTTCATTTTAAACAAACACATCAATGTTCACATGCACATATCCTTGTTTTTTATGGCTTATCTATTATTGAACAGGACATTAGGAATAAGGATATTGCCAGTAAACTGGCAAAAAAGAAATGTCTCTCATTTATAATTATAAAACCCTTATACCTAGTGGTCTTAACAGTGATTTCGAGACCAAATGGTTTTTGTAAAACATTGTTTGTGATACCCACTGACCGTTTGTTTGTTTTTTCCTCAGTTACAAATATGTAAATATGAACTCTTTATGGACTCATTATAAAATAAATTCAGAATGGAATACTCAGGACCTGTTGATGGAATGATGGGCTCATGTTTTAGCTGTATTCATTATTTTTTATTAATTTTTATATGATGAAAGAAAGCTCTATGTATCATGTATATGTTGAATTAGTGTTTGATTATCATATAGATGAATGTATGTAAATGATATATGGTATATAAATCAGTTTGACATAATGTGAAGGGGTTGAAAAGCCTTTCTGAGTGATCCTTTGAAACGCTAATGCGTTCCATCGTACATTTCCGGAGGTGTCACATGATGGATATTTCTGAGTTTAAGTGGAACGCATGAGGGTCAATGCGGAGGCTTTTCCACTTACTGTGAAGGGGTCTCACTATGTGCCACGTGAACATCGAGTGGAACGCATACATGCGTTCCAGCGGCCGGGCACTTCCGCTTCCGCTAGGGAGCTCGACGGAATTATAAGTTCCAGTGTCCGGATACTTCCGCTTCCGCCGGGGAGCTGGGTGGAATTATGCGTTCCACGACGGGGAGTTTTGATGGAATTATGGGTTCCAGTGTATGGAAACCTCCGCTTCCGCCGGGGAGCTGGGTGGAATTGTGCGTTCCACGATGGGATACTTCCGGATCCGCCGTGGTATTTAACACACAATTAACGTTATTGGTAATCTAAAAACGTTTCCCTTGGGGAGGACTAGGCTCAGAGTGGATTAATGTACACTCTGGGTTGATGTTAAAACTATTGAATCATTTTAAAGGACACAAAGAGGGCTAATTCAATCTGTGACCTCACTTCCTGTATTTGTTAGATGTTTGGTATAAATTCCAGCACATGGCTCCTAGTCTGCAGGCCTTGACAAAGATCTCTTGGAGAGATCGAAATGCGTTGGTTGCAGACAGGAGCTGACAATTTTTTATGTACTGCCTGGTCTCCCCTTTTGGATCCTGGACTCTGGAAGCCTTGATTTAGTGGGACATTCCGGAATCCGACTAGTCAAGTGTTGGACACCAGCAGCCTGTTTCCCTGGGTGAGACCATGCAATATTGCTCCTTGTAATTTTGATATCTATGTTTTATGGATATTTTTGTATTCCCTTCCTTGTAAACCATCTTGGGATACGTCTTTTTTATGGAATAAATTCATTGGACTTTTTATCCACTGCTTGGTTTTTCTTTTGGACGTTGAAAGAAACCTTTATGTGTTTATGAAAATCAACTGAATTGTGAGTTGGGGTACGCTGTCATCTTTGCCACTTCAGAAATAAACCTTTATGTGTTTTATATATCATCATCTGCTGTGAGTTGGGGTACGACCACTAGACAGTTTTCTTGGGGATCTAATATATCCGTCCAAAGATACCTTTATATGTTTGAAAATACACCTTGCCTGTGAGTTGGGGTATGCATACCTGAATATGACCATCTAACCGAAAGGGAAGATTTTAAAGTTGTGGTGAAGGATCTGCACTATTCCCTAACTTCAGAACCAATCACTCGGATGCAATACTACTTGTCATAGACATACTACACTATTGTATTGTTATATCCTTTTACATGTACCATCTGCATTGAGAGTGGAAGGAGAGATCCTCAACTGGGAGATAGAAAGAACTATCCTCTACAGGATTTCCACATCTAAGGGAAGTCTTTCATCCTTTCTGGCGCTTGATGTTATATGTTGACTTTCACTTTTCACAATTGGTTATTTGTTTAGAGAGTGGTGTTCTCTCTGTTGTCATACATTACTCAGCAGCCAGGGGCGCCTGAGACAGATCCATTCCGCTTTTTGTTCTTAGATTTCTGTCTTTACACCCTAGGTTTTGATCTGATTTAGGCTGCCATTAGATATGTATTCCTTAAGGGAAAACAGATCTAATACATTAGAAACAGCATTTAATGGTAATCAGGATGATGTTGAATTATATGATGGTGATCTTGGGAATTTGATGAGGAAATTGGAACAAGCTCTCATCAAAGAAAGTAAGATCTGGTGGGAAATAGCCACCCTAGAAAAATATTTATCTCACCAACTCATACCAAAGGGTTTAAGGATTTTAAAATTAGCTTCATTCACCACATGTAGTGAAAACTTCAAAGTAAATTGGAAAAAAACTTTGGATGATTGCTCTCTATCCTTGATACAATTAATTGTCAAGGAGAGACAGCATGATCTTAAACAAATAGAGGGAGAAATTAATAATATGAGAGATTTGACCTCCCCGTTTGTTAATTTATCTGATTATAAGGAAATTTAATAACTGTATTAGTACCAATTTAAAAAGACTAGAGAAGATCCTAGTAAATAAAAAGGTAAAGAAATTTAACCGGGATTTGGGTTTGTCCACCGGCTTTATAGAAAATACGGAAATAGAATCAAGAGGGAAAAAGGATCAGAGAGAAATACAAACTGTTGGACCTGGAAAAAAGGTTAGATACTGGAAAAATAAGACTCAAACTAGACAAGACGGTCAATGTCAATATTGAAATCAAAAATCACGATTCCATCCTTCGGAAAATAATCATGATAAACACTGGAAAATTTCCAGTAAAAATCAGAAAGATAATTATGTATACTCTCCTGTTAAAAGATCCATTCCCCAAACGAGAAATTGGGATAACTGGAGAAATGGTAGAGAAGAGGGCAACATCAATAGAGAAGGGACTCTAGGAAAGAGAGGAGAAATAAGAATACCATGGCAGGACAGTAGAAGAAATCCTTATGAAGATCTAGAGCAAGATGGGCCTTATTCTCCTTTTTTAGGGAAAACCAGTCAGAGGAACAATTATGGGTAGTAGGATGTAGACGGAGAAGAGGAAGACGTGGAGGAAAAAAGAGGGTTCATAAAAGGAGAAAAAATACTAAAAAACTTAGGGAAAAAGAACTTAATTCATCCATAGTTTTTCAAAATACAGAAGGTAGTGAAAGAGCTAAATCCACCACTAAAATCTTTAATTTAAGTTCCCATATACTCATGAAAGATGAGATCTCTTTGCTGGAAAAGGGCCTTAAATTCGCCCCCAGCAAAGATTTGGAACCATTTGATGTCTTCATTGATATCCAGCGGTTCATAAGAAAGCTCACCATAAAAAAATTCTTTATGAATAAAGAACATGCTGACACTTATAAGGATGAAATAATTCCAAATACACCCTTCCGACCCAAGTAAATTTTTTATCCTGCACATCTTAAAGGATCCTTGATCGATACTTTTAGTCTTTTAGTACAGGAAGACATAGAAGCCCTCAAGGAAAAGGAAAAACAAAAAAAGAGACAAATACATAACCTCACATTCAAAGAAAGAGTAGCCCTTAAGAATCTTAAAAAACAAAAAGATCTAATCATAAAACCCGCCGATAAAGGCGGGGGGGGGGGGGGGTGGTACTGATGGATGTAGGGGAATAGGAAAAAGAGATATATAAACAATTGGGTGAAAATAGTGTGTATAAACGATTACGTAATGACCCTACAGAGGCAGTTTTAGACAAACTAAGGAATCTTGTGGGTAAATTTAATAAGAACCATGTGCTGACCGATATTGAGGCAAAATTTCTAATCAATGAACAACCCTCCACTCCAGTAATATATATGTATTACCAAAAATGCACAAAAGCCTCACTAATCCCCGCGGAAGGCCAATCATTTCTGTCACAATATATTGACTACCACTTGCAACCTTTTGTGATTAAGAACCGTTCACATCTTCGGGACACTAAAGATTTTTTGGAACATTTATCCCATGTTGAGTGGAGGGTGGGAGACTTCCTCGTAACAGCAGATGTCTCCTCCCTCTACACAATCATTAAACATGACCTAGGCATAGCTGCCACACAAAAAGCTTTAAGGAACTCAGACTTATCAGGGTCCTTACAGGCATTTTTGATAGAGGGTATTAGACTTATCCTGGAAAATATTTTTTTTCTGTTTAAAGATAAATTTTATTTGCAGAAGACGGGTACAGCGATGGCCACCAGGTTCGACCAAAGTTACGCCAACTTGTTTATGGGCAGTTAGGAAGACAACATCATTTGGGCCAATAACCAATGGGGGGCGAACCTGGTGTCCTTTGTCAGATATATAGACGACATTTTCTTTATTTGGAGGGGGAACGAACAAAGTCTTAAGGATTTTTGCACCTCCCTCAACAATAATCAATACAATATTAATTTATCGTTTGAGATTAGTGAAAGTACCATCAATTTCTTGGACATTACGGTTTATATCAAAGAAAATGTTATATGTACCATGAATTATTGTAAACTGACGGATTCGGGTTCTTATATCAATGCAAGTAGCTGCCACCATCATAATTGGCTCGAATCCATTCCCTGTGGTTAATTAAAAAGATTAAAAAGGAACTGTACAGATACGGAAATGTTCCAAATACAAGCAGTTGAGATGTGCAAAAAATTTGAAGCAAGTGGATACAATATGACGAAGGTCAATCACAATCTTAATGAGATAGAAAATATACATAGAACTACACTCCTTAAACAAAATAATGTCAATAAGGATAAGCAGAAAAATAATAAGTTTGAATGGGCATTTGTCACTGATTTTAATTGTCAACACCAAGGTATAGAAAAAAAATTGAAAAAACACTGGGGCCTATTAACAAAGGACCCCATCATTGGTAGTTCTATCCCAAAAAAAAAGTCTGTATTTATAGAAAGGCGCCTAACTTAAAAAATCAGTTAGTAACCAGCAGATTACGTGGCCAAAAGAAAGGAACCATTACATCTAAAGGGTTCTACAGATGCGGGCTATGTCAGTGATGTAGAAACATTAAAGGAGAAGGAATTAACAAAATTGTTAAGGTGAACATTAATGGAAAACCATTTGTTATTAATCAATTCATCACATGTAACAGCAAAAATGTGATTTATGCAGTCAAATGCTCCTGTGAAAAAGTCTACATAGGGCGTACATCGAGACCCCTTAAAGTAAGAATAGGGGAACATTTGAGGAACGTTAAAAATGGTCTCGATACACATTCCCTGTCTCTTCATTTTAAACAAACACATCAATGTTTACATGCACATATCCTTGGTTTTTATGGCTTATCTATTATTGAACAGGACACTAGGAATAAGGATATTGCCAGTAAACTGGCAAAAAAAAGAAATGTTATAGAAAGAGAAGATGTTGTCCGCACAAGCCTAAAAAACGAACCCAAACAAATAACTATAAATCAAAAGACAATCACTAAATAAATGACACTTATACCCCAATTTCATATATCATGCACTTTTGTGCTTTTATATTAATTAGAGACACTGGGGGGTGCTCCCTGAGAGTTGATTTAAACTATTTCACAAAAATATACCAAAGAAAGGTAGACAAGAACTCTCCTAGAATGGGGCACTCAAAGAGTGTTATAATGCGTGTGCAACAGTATAGGATCAAAAATAGGGGGGAAAGAAGAAAAAAAGACAATCTAATAAGACTTGACTTTTGTTAAAGATCAAAATTAAAATTATTTGGAGATTGTACTCTCTTCATTTAAAAAGGCGAAATATAGACACAATACATACAATACAACATGTAACAATTTAAAAGATACAGGTTGTTTATATACTCCAACGGGCCTTAGCCCTAACAATAGGGGGGAATCAATTTATGAATGATACTCAATAACGATGATAAGTCAAGACCTCATGGCGTGTTTCGTGGTTCTGCTGCCTCGTATGTGCTACAGCATTATATACGTGGTGAGAGACCCTTACTCGTGCCAGTCTCTAGAGTCATAGACAGTGTCAGAGCATCCACGGAGAGTGTCTCATTCACTTCTGCTTTTGGTTGATGACAATACGTTCAGCGCAGCCAATGAGAGAGCTACTGACACTCTACCTGCTCTGGTGTTGAAAAAATAGGATGAACTGAAAGAAAATGACACTATACTCTCAAATTTGAGAAATGCAGACGGTATAGAGAGGCAAGACTGTACAGCAGACTTCGTGGTTCTGCTGCCACGCATGTGCTAGTGCATTATATGCGTGTTGAGAGACCATTACTGATGCTAGTCTATGGAAATGCAGACTGAGCCAGATCACTATGCAATGTGTCTCATTCGCCTCCAGCACTGGCTGATGATACTATGATCAGTGCAGCCAGTTTGGGGGTTACTGACACTATGCTGTTCTGGTGTTGAGAGAGATACAGAAGGCACTGTTAAGTTCAGTACCAGAAAAAGGGGATATCACATTGGCTTACTTTTCATGTGTGTGCTGCGTTATTTACAGCACCCCAACCTCATCTCAGTATACAATGTGAGGAGAATCTGTCCTTTTAGTTATTGCCCTCTAATGCCATATAATGATTGGTCTCTAAAGAAAATGTACTTTGTTGCATTATTTCATTTGCTGGAAACATCTATTGCCATATAGAACACATTATCCACAGTAAAGATCAGCACATACTGTTTATCACAAAAAGGATAATTTCCTCTCAACACCCATCATAGACAATACTGAGGTTAGATTTTCTATATATGCAAATGAATGATTCATCATAGTTATAGCCTTTTACACAATTAAATGATGATTAAAGTGTAGCTTGCTGGCTTTTAGTATTCCATTAGCCTCCTATCTTATACCTCTGAAATGTTGTTATTATAAGGTCACTTATAGTCATTCATCCAAAGAGCAGCAGTGAGTTTATTTTGTATATACCCTGACTATGAAGCACGGTGGTTACACATATACACATGTACAGGCCAGGTGGTCTGTTGCCCCTGGCAACAGTGCTTGAAAAATGCTTGAGTTTTATACCATATCCCTGGACACGGAGAAATGTACAGAATCCGTCTCTCTAAGCATATCATTATTAGGAAGACCCAGGTTTTATTACTTTTCGTACATAATTAAAACCTTTTTGCATAATATATGCCTCCTATCATATTACTCCAGGGTTTTCACTGCTGTATTAAACAATTAGAGTCATTCATAAAAAACGGGAGGACATAGTGAAATTAAACATATATAAACTGTGAAGTATACACATGTACAGCCTGTAATGGCCTATCACCCCGGGCAACAATTAACTTAATGAACGGTATTTGTGTATCATGCACGGACAGTGCATATGACAGCTTGCGGATCGTTATGGCGTCAGGCCATCAGATGCCTTTAGCTGGGGGCTTCACAGTTAAAAGTATTACTATGTCATACGACATGTACCGGGGGGCAGCCGCCGTGCGCACTTGGCGGGGCGCCCGCAACGCTCCTTCCTTTTTTTCTTCTCCCCCCCCTCTATTTTTGATTCTATACTGTTGCACACGCATTATAACACTCTTTGAGTGCCCCATTCTAGGAGAGTTCATGTCTAGCTTTCTTTGGTATATTTTTTTGAAAAAAAGAAATGTCTCTCATTTATAATTATAAAACCCTTATACCTAGTGGTCTTAACAGTGATTTTGAGACCAAATGGTTTTTGTAAAACATTGTATGTGATACCCACTGACCGTTTTTTGTTTTTTTTCTTCAGTTACAAATATGTAAATATGAACTCTTTATGGACTCATTATGAAATAAATTCAGGATGGAATACTCAGGATCTGTTGATGGAATGATGGGCTCATGTTCTGGCAGTATTCATTATTTTTTATAAATTTTTATATGATGAAAGAAAGCTCTATGTATCATGTATATGTTGAATTAGTGTTGGATTATCATATAGATGAATGTATGTAAATGATATATGGTATATAAATCAGTTTGACATAATGTGAAGGGGTTGAAAGGCCTTTCTGAGTGATCCTTTAAAACGCTAATGCGTTCCATCGTACATTTCCGGAGGTGTCACATGATGGATATTTCCGAGTTTAAGTGGAACGCATGAGGGTCAATGCAGAGGCGTTTCCACTTACTGTGAAGGGGTCTCACTATGTGCCACGTGAACATCGAGTGGAACGCATACATGCGTTCCAGCGGCCGGGCACTTCCGCTCCCGCTAGGGAGCTCGACGGAATTATAAGTTCCAGTGTCCGGATACTTCCGCTTCCGCCGGAGAGCTGGGTGGAATTATGCGTTCCACGACGGGGAGTTTTGATGGAATTATGGGTTTCAGTGTATTGAAACCTCAGCTTCCGCCGGGGAGCTGGGTGGAATTGTGCATTCCACGACGGGATACTTCCGGTTCCGCCGTGGTATTTAACGCACAATTAACGTTATTGGTAATCTAAAAACGTTTCCCTTGGGGAGGACTAGGCTCAGAGTGGATTAATGTACACTCTGGGTTGATGTTAAAACTATTGAATCATTTTAAAGGACACAAAGAGGGCTAATTCAATCTGTGACCTCACTTCCTGTATTTGTTAGATGTTTGGTATAAATTCCAGCACATGGCTCCTAGTCTGCAGGCCTTGACAAAGATCTCTTGGAGACATCGAAACGCGTTGGTTGCAGACAGGAGCTGACAATTTTTTATGTACTGCCTGGTCTCCCCTTTTGGATCCTGGACTCTGGAAGCCTTGATTTAGTGAGACATTCTGGAATCTGACTAGTCAAGTGTTGGACACCAGCAGCCTGTTTCCCTGGGTGAGACCATGCAATATTGCTCCTTATAATTTTTATATCTATGTTTTATGGATATTTTTTTATTCCCTTCCTTGTAAACCATCTTGGGATATGTCTTTTTTATGGAATAAATTCATTGGACTTTTTATCCACTGCTTGGTTTTTCTTTTGGACGTTGAAAGAAACCTTTATGTGTTTATGAAAATCAACTGAATTGTGAGTTGGGGTACGCTGTCATCTTTGCCACTTCAGAAGGAAACCTTTATGTGTTTAATATATCATCATCTGCTGTGAGTTGGGGTACGCCCACTAGACAGTTTCTTGGGGATCTAATATATCCGTCCAAAGATACCTTTATATGTTTAAAAATACACCTTGCCTGTGAGTTGGGGTATGCATACCTGAATATGACCATCTAACCGAAAGGGAAGATTTTAAAGTTGTCGTGAAGGATCTGCACTATTCCCTAACTCCAGAACCAATCACTCGGGTGCAATACTACTTGTCATAGACATACTACACTATTGTATTGTTATATCCTTTTACATGTACCATCTGCATTGAGAGTGGAAGGAGAGATCCTCAACTGGGAGATAGATGTGGAAATCCTGTAGAGGATAGTTCTTTCTAAGGGAAGTCTTTCATCCTTTCTGGCGCTTGATGTTATATGTTGATCTGCACACTTGTGTCTACCGGAAAGAGAGATACAACGTATGCTTTAAACCTAGGATCGAGCACGGTGGCCAAAATGTAGTGCTCTGATTTCAACAGATTGACCACCCGTGAATCCTGGTTAAGCGATTGAAGGGCTTCATCCGCAAGTCCCACATGCCTAGCAGAATTGCTCCATTTTAGCTCCTCCTTCAATCTCTCCAGCTGCTTCTGCAAAAGCCTGATGAGGGGAATGACCTGACTCGGGCTGGCAGTGTCTGAACTGACTTCAAGTGTGGCAAGTTCAAAGGGTTGGAGAACCTTGCACAACATTGAAATCATTTTCCACTGCGCTTGAGTCAGGTGCATTCCCCCATCCTTTGCCTGTATCGTAGGCAGATGTATAGGCTTGAATGTCCTTTTGCTGCTCCTCCATCCCCTGAAGCATATAGAGGGTTGAATTCCACCTCGTCACCACCTCTTGCTTCAGCTGATGGCAGGGCATGTTCAGGAGTGTTTGCTGGTGCTCCAGTCTTCGGCACGCGGTGGCTGAATGCCGAAAGTGGCCCGCAATTCTTCGGACCACAGACAGCATCTCTTGCATGCCCATGTCTTTTTTTTTTTAATTCTGCACCACCAAATTCATTGCATGTGCAAAACATGGGACGTGCTGGAATTTGCCCAGATGTAATGCACGCACAATATTGGTGGCGTTGTCCGATGTCACAAATCCCCAGGAGAGTCCAATTGGGGTAAGCCAATCTGCGATGATGTTCCTCAGTTTCCGTAAGAGGTTGTCAGCTGTGTGCCACTTATGGAAAGCGGTGATACAAAGCATAGCCTGCCTAGGAACAAGTTGGCATTTGCGAGGTGCAGCTACTGGTGCCGGCACTGCTGTTGTTGCTGCGGGAGGCAATACATTTACCCAGTGGGCTGTCACAGTCATAGTCTGCCCTGCTCCACTTGTCCACATGTCCGTGGTTAAGTGGACAGTGGATACAACTGCATTTTTTAGGACGCTGATGACACTTTTTCTGACATCTGTGTACATTCTCGGTATCGCCTGCCTAGAGAAGTGGAACCTAGATGGTACTTGGTACCGGGGACACACTACCTCAAGCAATTCTATAAGTCCCTGTGAACGAATGGCGGATACCGGACGCACATCTAACACCAACATAGTTGTCAAGGCCTGAGTTATCCGCTTTGCAACAGGATGACTGCTGTGATATTTCATCTTCCTCGCAAAGAACTGTCAATTGCTTACTGGAAGTAGTACAAGTGGTCTTCCGACTTCCCCTCTGAGATGACGATCGACTCCCATCAGCAACAACAGCAGCGCCAGCAGAAGTAGGCGTTACACTCAAGGATACATCGGAGGAATCCCAGTTAGGATAGGACTCATCAGACTTGCCAGTGACATGGCCTGCAGGACTATTGGCATTCCTGTCTAAGGAGGAAATTGACACTGAGGGAGTCTGGGGGGTGGTTTGCAGGAGCTTGGGTACAAGAGGAAGAAGTGATTTAGTTGTCAGTGGACTGCTTCCGCTGTCACCCAAAGTTTTTGAACTTGTCAATGACTTCTGATGAATGCGCTCCTGGTGACGTATAAGGGAGGATGTTCCTAGGTGGTTAACGTCCTTACCCCTACTTATTACAGCTTGACAAAGGCAACACATGACTTGACACCAGTTGTCCGCATTTCTGTTGAAATAATTCCACACCGAAGAGGTGATTTTTTTTTTGTATTTTGACCAGGCATGTCAATGGCCTTATTCATCCCACGGACAACAGGTGTCTCCCCGGGTGCCTGACTTAAACAAACCACCTCACCATCAGAATCCTCCTTGTCAATTTCATCTCCTCAGCGCCAGCAACACCCATATCCTCATCCTGGTGTACTTCAACAGTGACATCTTCAATTTGACTATCAGGAACTGGACTGTGGGTGCTACATCCAGCACTTGCAGGGGGCGTGCAAATGGTGGAAGGAGCCACCTCTTCCCGTCCAGTGTTGGGAAGGTCAGGCATCGCAACCGACACAATTGGACTCTCCTTGGGGATTTGTGATTTAGAAGACTGCACAGTTCTTTGCTGTGCTTTTGCCAGCTTAACTCTTTTCATTTTTCTAGTGGGAGGATGAGTGCTTCCATCCTCATGTGAAGCTGAACCACTAGCCATGAACATAGGCCAGGGCCTCAGCTGTTCCTTGCCACTCCGTGTCGTAAATGGCATATTGGCAAGTTTATGCTTCTCCTCAGATGCTTTTAATTTAGATTTTTGGGTCATTTTACTGAACTTTTGTTTTTTGGATTTTACATGCTCTCTATTATGACATTGGGCATCGGCCTTGGCAGATGACGTTGATGGCATTGAATCATCTCTGCCATGACTAGTGGCAGCAGCTTCAGCACTAGGTGGAAGTGGATCTTGATCTTTCCCTATTGTACCCTCCACATTTTTGTTCTCCATTTTTTAGTGTGTGGAATTATATGCCAGTAATATACCTGGAATTAGGCGGAAGCAATGTCTGGAATTAGATACCACTAGATAGATACCAGATACCACTGTGACTGGGATGATGCTGACCTATGCACAGTGACAGGACACTACCACAGCACCCTACAGCAGCAAGATGCAGCACAATACACTGGATTTTTAGTCACCACAAAGCAGCACTGATACTGAGCACAGATATTGAGCACTGTTGAGGATACTAGAACTGACACGGAGCAGTAAGATACAGCAATGGACTTTTGTACTGCAGTATTATATACTGGTCACCACAATGCAGCACTGATACTGAGCACAGATATTGAGCACTGTTGAGGATACTAGAACTGACATGGAGCAGCAAGATACAGCAATGGACTATTGTACTGCAGTATTATATACTGGTCGCCACAATGCAGCACTGATACTGAGCACAGATATTGAGCACTGATGAGGATACTAGAATTGACATGGAGCAGCAAGATACAGCAATGGACTATTGTACTGCAGTATACTGGTCACCACAATGCAACACTGATACTGAGCACAGATATTGAGCTGATATTAGCTGATTATGGGCTTTTCAGGCAGAGAATGTAGACACGTCCTCTTCGCTCAATGTACAATGCACGAGTGAAAATGGTGGCGATGCCCGGTTCTTTATATGGAATCCGAATCTCGTGAGAATCTGACAGCGGGATTTTCCTCCGTTTGGGTTATGCGAGTAAGGCGGGAAGAACCGAGGCTGCCTAGGACCCGTGTAAACCACGTGAAGTTTGGGGGGTTCGGTTCTCGGTGAACTGAACCCGCTAATCTCTACCGAAAACTATGGCTTTTTACATGTCACCCCCTTCCCACCCCCACCCCTAGGGGTGCTAGGGGTGTCTTACCCCCACAGTATTTCTTTCCAGAAGTTTGGTGTAAATTGTTCCAGGCATTCAAGAGTTATGCTGCAACATACATACACACACACACACACACACACACACACACACACGTCCATTTATATATATATATATATATATATATATGATGGACTACCATGGCTATGTTTCAACATCAAGATGGTGTGCATTTCTGGTCCACAACATCATGGATGCTCCATGACGGTGCTCAAAGCCAGGAACTTGGTCCAAAAGGCAAGGTTGGTGTATATTAGAGATGTACACGGACACTCAGTGTTTTGTTTTTGGTCTTGACAACACCACTCTCAAGTGTTTTTACTCAGATTCAGATTTTTAAAAACAGCTAAAATCATGTAATTTCGACATGCATTTGTTCCTATAGTATTATTACCATCAATAACATTAATTTCCAGTCATTTTTATTCAATTTTGCCTACAATAATGGCACCTGAAAAATTACCAAAATTCAATCCAAAACACAAAATTCACATTTAAAATCAGAAACCCCACACTATGGTAAGATCCAAAACCAGGACTCAGTTTGACTAAGAATCCCAAGAGATCCAAACCGGGACTCTGGACCCTTATTCAGTAAGGGTTGTAAACTCTGCTAAACAGCAGAATTTACAATCCTTTTGATCGAATGCTGAGGGCCGCCCATCGCAGGGCAAGGCCGCCCAGCATGCCAACTCCTGCCCAGCGATGCGATCACGTTGAAATTGCGATTGAGCCAAAATTTCAGCATGATTGCTGAAATTGTGGAAGCCTCCTGCTGGAGCAGCCTGGCTGCTTTCAAATTGCAGCAGCTGCGTATGACGACACACATTGCCGCCCTGTGAACGCCTCTGCCTGTCAATCAGGCAGAGGAGTTCTCAAATACAGTGGGTCTCCCAGATTAAATGCAGGCGCATGTCCATGACAGGATCTGCGCATGCGCACATGAGACGAATGCAGAAATTATGGTTGAATTGCGAATTGCGATCCAACCTCATTTAGACCCTCTGCCTGACTTAGATCTCCTAAATTCATGTGGGTTCCAATTGTTTTTAAAAGAACCACACATCTCTAGTGTATTTAGCCAAGACCCTTATCTGGTGGCTGTGGTAACTCCTCCCCCAGACAGTCCCGTCTTAACAACATTGTAGGCTGTAAATGTAATAAAAGTAAAAAAAAAATAACTCCTGTCTCTCCACTTGCTTCCATACTGTGAATGGCTGTCAGCTTCAGCCATCCACCAATCAGCACATTGACAGCCATTCACTGTCTGGCTGCAGACAGGGAGGCAGGTAGAGAATGCTGCATGGCCACTCTGAATATGTGTAATTCACACATTCTCTATCTCTGCATGTCTATTACTGTATTTTTGTTTACTGTATTCCTATACTAATTTACCTACATGAACTGCATTACACTTGTTCACATTTACTATAACTCCATTCCGAAATCATGAAAAATAAAAAAACTGAGCCACAGACAGATGGTCACTGTAAGTACAATAAAAAGTATAATGCATGATATGATATAGAATACAGCCCCATGTGCATAGGCAAGCAGGGATTACAGAAGATTATTTTCCTTTCAGTAAATTGGAGACATTAAATTACTTTTACTTACTGTAATATAATATGAAGCAACTTTAACAATTTATTAATACGAAGCATTTTTATACCCGTAGGGGGGGGTTTCTGATCCGATCCTTTCTTTTGCCTATTAAGCACTATATGTAGTGCTACTGAAGATGGACTTGGTTCTTGTGAGCCTAAAACTTAGTACATTGTCAGCATTCTCAGCTTTACGTAATAGGGCTCCAGGGGGAACAACACTAAGAAACAGCAAGAGTTGTCCAATACTACAGAACAATTTTAAACCATTATTTAAAGGTTATTATTTTTTTGTAATAAACACTTTTAAAAAAACATTACTAATGAACTCATAGGAGATTGTAGTATAGATAACTTAATACTATTTCCTGCACCCCATTTGCAATTAAGTTTGTTTTTGAATTTGCTTGTGTTGTTAATTAACAGATGACAAAAATAAACATAAATACCTGTGACATTAATTAATTTGGCACTTATCAAATTATCTGATGAAAAATTAACAGCTAGCAACCCGGAGAATGATGATCTGAAAATACTGCTATTAAATAAGCAGATAAGTAATTATTAATACAGCTATAAGTACTGTATAATATATACTGTTGCTGGTTTTATAAAGCAAAAAACTATTACTCCTGTGTTTGAAGTAATTTGTTTCTACAGTATATATAGTTTGACAAATAATTCTGCAAACTTGATTTACTCCAGTAACCTATATTATAATCAAAATTTATTTTCCCACTTATGGGGTAACAGCAACCCCAGGAATCTACAGTACCTATTATTTATTCAGGTGGATTTGAAATAACAAAAGAAGGGAAACTACAGTTGGCTATGTATATATTTCCCAATCAGCTGACTTCACAGGCAAAATTAACGGGTTGGGACTGGGAGACCGGCACTGGGGATCCCGGCGGTCAGCATACTAACCCAGGGATCCTGGAAGCAGAATGCCAGCGGGAGATCAAGCATAGCAATGCCCCTTATGGGCTCGATGGCGAGCTGCACTTGCCACATGTTCTATTCCCACTATATGGGTGTCGTGTACACCCACAAGTGTGAATAGTGCCTGTGGGTCCGCATTCTGTGTGCCAGCATTTTGAGTGTTCGGGATCCTGGCAAGGGCATGGTGACCGCCAGGATCTCGAGCGCTGGTCACATGACCAGATCCCCAATTAACAGCCTCTTTAAATGTCAATTTGATGTGATTCAGTTATTCTGCATTTGCTTCATTTTTTCAGTGGTGTTTGTAACTGTTAGCCAGAATGGTATAAGTTGTATTTATGGATATCAGGATCTTGCTAAATCTTATCATAGCTCAGCACCATCACAATATGCATCTCTATGTTCTTGTGATTTACAATTCTCCTCTAGGGGGCAGTCATTGCATGTACAGTATCTGATTGCATTTTTGTTGTATATTATTGAATGACTATTTTAAAATTAATATTAAAAATTGTTAAAGCAGATTATATATTCACTCACAGAATGTTTTGAAAATGCAAAGCCAATTTTTGTGCTTCAATGTAAACAACAAATACAGGATTTTGGAGATATCAATGTTAAATACTATGGATTTTCACCTCAAACTATAACATCATGGTAGATGGATCTAGCTGTGAGGTTCAAAAGCAACATTTGTCAGAAATGTAAATATTGGTTGCAGGTCACATATGGAAAATCCTAACTAGGAACAAAACAAGCAATTACTTGCTTCATAATTCACTTTAGTTTTTAAAGTACAGTTACACTGTATTCTGAAATTGAAATCAGGAATGACATATCTGAGATGGATGTGTATATTTCCCAAAGGCAAAACATGATTTAAATCCTCCTCAACCTCTGTCACTGGAAGGAGTTATAATTAGTTGTGCTTATGAATTACAAACTTGGATTAACCCATAGTACATAAAATATTATGACTTTGTATTTCAGAAATTAATATTTATTTTTTAGAATTAAAGTATGCATATTATTTTTGATGTATGTAAACTAGCTAATTTCTGTTTTAAATTAAAATTGTAGTTTACACACAGATGTTTAGAGATAAGGGGAGAGATGTACTAAACCTTGGAGAGTGATAAAATGGAGAGAGATAAAGTAACAGTCACTCAGTTCCTAACTGCCGTGTTACCGGCTGTGTCTGAAAAATTACTGTTAGTTGCTGGTTGGTTGGTTCTTTATCTCTCTCCACTTGATCTCACTCCAAGGCTTAGTACATATAACCCAAAGGGATAAATGTATGAAGCAGTGATAAGAGTGGAGAAGTGAGCCAGTGGAGAAGTTGTCCATGGCAAACAGTCAGCATACATTAACATTTATAATTTGTATACCATAAAATTATGCAATGCAGATTTTTTTATTTTTTGTCCCTTATTCCTTTATTTGTTTATTTATTGTCCTTTATTGTTCCTTATATATTGTCCTTATATATAGATTGTCACCCTCTTTTTGATTTTCTGAAGGTAACAGGGAGTTAGCACTAATTAAAAAATGGGTGGGGCCATGATTGAGAATTTCACTTAGTGCATATCGTGCATTATGTATGCACACTTGGCACAACAGTCCAAGTGTGGGTACATCTGTATGAGATTTGAGCATATGGCTGCCCTGGAAGCCCAGGTAACTGATCTAGAGTGGACCGTTACGCGACTGAGTAGTATTCACAATCTCGAGCAAAATTTAGATAGAATGGTGGAGGATTTGAAGGGGGGAACACTGGAAGATGAGGATGATCAGGTAGACATCTGGGTCACGGTTAGAAGGAAGAAGAAGAGGGGGAGGGGAAGACAGGACACATCTGATCTGCGAAACCCCAATAAATTTGCTTGATTGGATGAAGAGTCTGTGGATGGCAGAGAGGAAATGACGGAGCCGAGGAGACTGTTCCCTCTAGCAACCAGAGGAGTGGTCCCCTCAATACAGTTGGGAAAAAAGTTAGTGAGGTAACTAGTCAGATTGTGGTGGTAGGGATTCTATTATCAGGAGGACAGACAGGGCAATCTGCTACCGGGACCATGATCGCCATACAGTCTGTTGTCTTCCTCGTGCTCGGGTACGGCACATCGCGGATGGGGTAGATAGATTGTTGAGAAGGGCTGGTAAAGACCCGGTGGTCTTGGTGCATGTTGACACCAATGACAAAGTTAGTAGGTGGGATGTCCTTAAGTTGAGACTATAGGTAATTAGGCTAGAAACTTAAGGCAAGGACATCTAGGATAATATTCTCTGAAATATTACCGGTGCCACGTGCTATCAATGGGAGACAGAGGGAGATTAGGGAGGTAAATGTGTGGCTTATAGACTGGTGTAGGAAGGAGGGGTTTGTGTTCTCTGAATACTGGGTGTACTTCTCTGTCAGGTGCCATCTTTTTGGTTGCGATGGATTGCACATGAATGAGGAGGGGCTGCGGTGCTGGGGAGCAGGATGGTTAGAAGGTTGGAGGAGCTTTTAAACTAGGAGCCTGGGGGAGGGTTTAGCTATAAGTTGCGGGTTAATCATGGAGAACAGTAAGGATGGGGGTATTGAACAATTTGGAGGTGGAGAAGGGGAAGCGTAAGATCAGTTGGCAAGGGTATTTGCATGGATATTGACACCGGAAATACTGACACATGTATCGCCCAAGATATTCCCAATTTATTACTTAATAACGAATGTGGATCAACAATACGGTATATAGAAAATGATGTGCATAGCATAAGGGAGGATACTAACATCAGGAGGGTTAGAAAGTCTTAATACGTCAAATAGGGATAGAAGTAACAAAGGCTGTATTATGTATGATAGGGTGGAAAGGGCAGAAGGGGAATAACAGTCAGTAAGGGTAATTCTAGAAAGGCACTTGTAAATATAGATAAGATACCATTGAATCAAATGGGCAAGAGAGATGCTAAGCTAAAATGTAAGATTGCGAATGCAAGAAGCCTATCGGGCAAAATGGGGGAATTGGAATGGCTTGTATCAAAGTCTCAGTATGACATTATAGGTATTACAGAAACATGGTGGGACGATTCTCATGACTGGGTTGTGAATTTGGAGGTTTATTCTCTTTTCAGGAGGGACAGAGCTACCAAAAGAGGCGGAGGGGTATGTCTCTTTGTTAAACCATCTCTAAAACCCAAACTTAATAGAGGGTATTTTTGAGGGGGCAGGAGATAATGTGGAGTCACTATGGGTTGATATCACAAGTGGGGGCACAGAGGCAAATAAACTAGTCATTGGCACATGCTACAAGCAACTGGATATTAGCGTACATGACGAGGAACAACTATTACACCAGATTGAAAAAGCTGCAGGAATGGGGGACATCCTAGTGTTAGGGAATATTAACTATCCTGATATAAATTGGAGTAACGATTCATGTGTAAAAACTAGGAGAAGCAGGTTCTTAAATACATTAATGGATCACTACTTGTCTCAATTAGTCGAGGACCCAACTAGAGGTAAAAATATTCTGGACCTAGTTATTACCAATAAAGTGGACATTATATCAAACACTAAAGTTGGGTAGACCTTGGATAACTGTGACCACTATATGATCACATTCGACATCAGTTTCAAGAAACATAGCTATAAGGGAACAACTAAAACATTTAACTTTAGAAAAGCTAACTTCAATATGCTGAAACAGGCACTAAATGACATTGACTGGGAAGTTTTGTTTCATGGTAGAGACGCAACGGAAATGTGGGATTATTTAAAAGGGTTGATTGATAGCAATATTTACAAATTTATTCCCATGAGCAGTAAACACAGGAGTACTAAAAACAAACCAATGTGGCTTAATAAGGAGGTCAAAGAAGCAATGGTTAAAAAGAGGCGTGCTTTCAAAACATTTAAATATAATGGAGGGGAGGAGTCATTCCAGCATTATAAGGAATACAATAAAAAATGCAAAAAAGTAATAAGGGCAGCTAAAATTGTAAACGAAAAGCAAATCGCTATAAAGAGTAAAAACAATCCTAAAAAGTTTTATAAATACATAAACAGTAAAAGGTTAAAGAAGGAGAATGTAGGCCCATTAAAAGATGAATTGGGAGCTTTGATAAATGATAATAAAATAAAAGCGGAAATACTGAACAATTTTTCCCCCACACTATTCACCAGGGAGGATCAGACGGTGAGAGTAGTGCATAACAATAGTGAAGGTAATGACTCTTGGCTTGATGCGTGTTTAAGTGAGGAAGTAGTCCTGGGGAGACTAAGCAAAATGAAGATTAATAAATCACCAGGCCCAGATGGTTTTCATTCAAGGGTTATTATGGAGCCTAGGTCACAGCTAGCAAAACCCCTATACTTGATTTTCCATAGTTCAATCAGATCAGGCAGGGTACCTAAGGATTGGCGCATAGCTGAGGTAGTGCCTTTATTCAAAAAGAGAACAAAAAATAATCCTGGTAACTAAAGACCAGTTAGTTTAACCTCTATAGTGAGTAAGATATTGGAAGGTATTTTGAGGGATAGCATAGAGGATTATGTGCATGTTAATAAGATTATTACCAAAAGTCAGCATGGGTTTCTAAGGGACAGTTCTTGTCAAACTAACTTAAAAAGCTTCTACAAGGAAGTGAGCATGAATCTTGACCAGGGAAAATCAGTGGATGTGGTGTATTTAGAGTTTGCAAAAGCTTTCAATACAGTACCTCACAGGAGACTGATCATCAAATTAAGGGAACTTGGTGTAGGATATACTATTTTTACATGGATAGTAATTGGCTGGATAACAGAGTACAACGATTAGTGGTCAACAGGATGATCTCCTGCTGGGCATCAGTAGTCAGTGGAATACCACAAGGGTCCATCTGCTGTTCAATATATTTATCAATGATCTAGCAGGGACATGCGGTGAGCTAAATAGCTCAGGAGGAACTGGCTGGCACCAGAGCCAGATTTACATGCAATGCCAAAGCGTACATCTGTGCATTATACACAGGTGCAGCAGTTAAAACTCCTGGAAATTTGGTGAATTTTGATCAGATATGTGCGGAAAAGTTAGCCAGGTGAGGCACAGCCTCACCTGCCATAGACTTTTTACTCCAGAGTCTTGGCTACAGAAATTATTAGAATAATGCAAAGAAGATATTTCTAACATATTCTTTGTGACACTGGAGTAGAAGGAAAGGCTTACTAGGTTAAATGTGTATACACTAGAAAAGCGGCGTCTAAGAGTAGACATTATTAATATCTTCAAATATGTAAAGGGTCATTACAAGGAGTTAGCAGGGGATTTGTTTATTAAAAGAACTCTGTATAGGACTCGTGGGCACTCGCTGAGGCTAGAGGAGAGAAAATTCCGTACACAACTTAGAAAAGGGTTCTTCACGGTAAGGGCAATAAAAATGTGGAACTCCCTGCCAGAGAAGGTAATAATGGCAGACTCTGTAAATGCATTTAAAAACTGATTGAACAAATTTCTGACTGGAAAAAGTATCTAGGGTTGTAGCACACCCTAACACTTTATTAACACTTATTATTTTCCCTATCACTTTGTATATATGTTTGTATTATTTTAATCAAACTTCACTTGCATAGCACTTACGTGCTTCTTATTAACCCCTAATTTTCACCTGTGTGTTGACCTGCGGTAGCCGTCCTGTGCCGACGTGATGAGGTCCTGCACCCTGCACCCATACCTAGTATTAGGGACCCCCAGTGATGGAGACGCCTTGCCGATTGGCCTGGGGGCTTTACCCTATATTTGCAGATATACGCAACTAAGAGCTCTGTATTATCTGATTATTATGTAGTATTATTTTTCACTCAGTGTGCATTAGGGAACACAAATTGTTTTTTCTTACACAGAATTACCCCACCCTTTTAGCACCTGAGTGAAATCACAATCTGATTGAGCAGCTTACCACTATATGTGCATTGTATTTAGAAAGGCATGGATGGGTAAGCATTAGGAGGGATTGCTGACTCCAGAGTGCCATTGGAGAAGTTAGGGGTGTCTCCAGGTAAGCTGGTTATCAGATGCTGTAGGAGCCATTATCATGTGGCCTTACACTGGGCAAATAGACCCAGACATATTTGTAATTATTGATGGGGTGGGTGTGGGGTGCGGTGGCCTCTATGTTGGTATGGCTGGACTGCTTCAGGTTGGCACACCCTAACACTTTATTAACACTTATTATTTTCCCTATCACTTTGTATATATGTTTGTATTATTTTAATCACACTTCACTTACATAGCACTTATGTGCTTCTTATTAACCCCTAATTTTCACCTGTGTGTTGACCTGCGGTAGCCGTCCTGTGCCGACATGATGGGGTCCTGCACCCCAGACCCATACCTAGTATTAGGGAACCCCAGTGACGGAGACGCCTTGCCGATCGGCCTGGGAGCTTAACCCTATATTTGCAGATATACGCAACTAAGAGCTCCGCATTAGCTGAATATTATGTAGTATTATTTTTCACTCAGTGTGCATTAGGGAACACAAATTGTTTTTTCTTACACAGAATTACCCCACCCTTTTAGCACCTGAGTGAAATCACAATCTGATTGAGCAGCTTACCACTATATGTGCATTATTTTTATAATTTACACAAGGCTAATGCAAGTCTTTTAAAGTTAATGTCTTGTTTTTATATTTATGTGTCATGGTGATGGTAAGTTTGGGGATAATGACTTTGCTGGGCTAGCTATTAGCCAGGGACTAACTAGTTAACTAGGGGAGTGTGAGTGGTACCATTATCCAATTGCAGTTTCTAGGGTAAACACTTTTGGTGCCCTTGTGAAAACTATTTTTGGCTTACAGGATGTCTGGCCAGCCACAGCAGAGCCACCTGACACAACCCGAGGAAAAAATATTAATTCTGTTTTAAAAGATTGAGTTCGAGGTGGCATGATTACATCCAAGGTTAAAGGGCAGGGAGATA